>NW_028301536.1:15095000-15345000 GCF_042242905.1 Orbicella faveolata | reverse complement strand
TTTCAAAGATGATAGTCTTGAAAGCCCTTCTCTCTTCGACACCAAGATCCTCAAAGAAATGGAGAAACTATTGCCTGTGAAAAACATTCTACTGGAACAACGCTATGTTGATCTTTACCCCTCCCCTGAGGATTGGTTTGGCAAATCCACTGAAGTCACCATAAACAATCGACACTATCTTGGCCTGTCAGATAATGTAGACAAGTTCATTAGAAGTTGGTATGGAGATGATTACATGAAGATGAGACCTGAGCTACATTCTCAGACCACACTTCAGACAAACTAGCTCTTCGCGCTCGAGCTAACAAGTTTACAAGGCGCCAGAGCGAACAAATTTTGTATTCGTCAGATATTCGCTAGCGTAATCAAAGACCTTCAATGATTACTGTCCAATGATAATATTGTTCAAAGAGAGCGACATGAGATGCATTATATCATGGGCTGCAGATACGTCTGTTGCTAAGAAAAGGGATAGATGGAGGCAACGTATCTTTGGCCCCACTTGGGGGCAAGGAACAGAAGAGAAGATAAAACAGAACACTTGAACATTATGTCATGACTTTCACGTAACCTGGCAACCAGCCAAATGGCAATGGCTGGTTAAACCGTCGATTCTCATGGATAGGATTTCGACAAACACCAAACAAATGCAATTTTAGCTTGGTGAGAGGACACATTCGCTGAACATAAGTTGTAGTAAATAACTTAGCCCTTTTCGGGCCTTATGGCAAAGACGTTTCACAACAACTACTACTATAGAGCAGTTTAATGTAACTTCTTCTCCATGTTATCTGGTAATGGCTTCCAACTACCTACATTCATTTTTATCCAGTTTTTTTTAGTATTTCATGGTTTAGTTGCGTCGCAGTCTTGGACGAGAGCAGATGCAGATCTATCCCCCTTGGTTTAGTTCTCAAAGATACTTTAAAAAGAGTCCAAAGGATTTATTAATAGAGGATCTATTCTTTTATATGCGCACAGTTTTTTTAAACGCCTTCCAAAATTGAGCGGTTTTCATTGACAGCCGAAAACCAACATGACCAATCCCAAACCAATTATTACGAAATTCCAATCATGTGAAATGCAAATAACCCAGAGAACCTATCAGGATATGAAGCAAATACACGTGACAAACGCGCGAGAAATCACGTGACAAAACGCGCGAGACTGTTTAAGTCGCGATTAGTTTTACGTCTGGTTGGTCGAGTAGAGCACAGTGAAGCTAGACCATTTCCAGATGACTTTCCACACTTCGTCTCCTGGGTATTCTACACTTTTCGAAATGGCGGGCGAGAGAATACGGGTCCGACGAGCCTCCACTTTGAAAATCGTCCAAGAGAAGACCCAGGGGAAGAGATTGTTGAAAACCGCTCTACATTTGATTACATTCAAACGAGTATTACCCTCTGCTTTGAAATTCTATTTTTTCGTGATCGCAGTTCCGAAAGAGAGCCTCGTGAGCTACGATATTTCAATGCCAGTAGCTTTATTGTGTTCTATAATTCTAGTTCAAGTTTATTTACTTACATTTGCTTCTGCTGCAGTAAAATACTTTCAATTAACAGAGTAGTAAAAAGCCCAAAAAAAAAAAAGAAAATTAAACTTTATAAGAAAGAAGTGGTTAGTCGCTGAGGAGCACTGAGTAGCTTCCGAGTTGGCCACTTCCACAGTCAAATTATTGAAGAAGAGAATATAATGTACAAAATAAGCTAACATATATAGGGCATTGTTGTATCCTAAATAGTAAACGATATAGCTAATACGAAATTATGAGTAACCGATAGGAAGTGTAAATAAAACCATTAATGGAAGCATATATCTAACCGAATTCGCAAAAACATGCCCGCATTGACTCAAAGACAGTCCCAGCGGCCAGAAGTCCTCTGACCACCCCCCTGGCTAGGAGATTGGCCAATCACGCATGCACGTGGCATGGGCCACTCCAGCAGGGTGCCATGTCAACACAGAAGCCTCAAGCAAGGTCAAACAACTGAGTAAAATACCCAGAAACACAGTCAACATCAAGCTTATTTAACACTGAAAACTCAAACTCTAGCTAGTTGGGAGCGTCAGTAAAAGACACCCTCCCCTCCCCCCTGCTTTTGACAGCTGGCCCCCAGCAAGCCACCAGCAGATAGGCTAGTCATTGGGCCATGTGCCCAGCCTAGCCTTGACGGAGCCCCCCCCCCCCCCCCCCCCCCTGGGTTTAAGGTGGCGAAGCCCGAATCCAGGCGAAAACCTAGCGGGCATGTTTTTGCGAATTGGCTTAGATATATAAGTATTCGTGACTGTAAAAGAAGTGTTGTCTGAGTAGAGTTGACTTGTGATCAGTAACTGAATTCAGTTTTCTATTGGTTGTCTAAAGCGATTGCTTGTAGTTTAGTTTAACCCTTTGTGCTCCATTGCTAAATGTTATTACCAAAAAGTAAACATGGACTCTTTAAAACATCGATATTAATGCAATGATGACCATGAGTAAGTGAATTATCTTCAATAATATTTACAGCTCAGTTTGAATCGCGTGGTGGGAGGCGCGGTAGCTGAATATGGTTACTCCGTTAGATCCCAAACCGAGTGGCCTGGGTTCAAGTTCTGTCTGGGTTCTCCTTTGGGAAAGACATTTCACTTCCAAAACCTTCCAAAGTGCCTCTCTCTACTCCAGTGAGTGAACAGAGGTCTGGATTGGGGTGCTGTAATCTCAGATATCAGTAAAATTTACAGCAATTTCTCGATTATCACAGTTGAACTTTCAGTCAACTTCTCAGCTATGGGCAAATCGTACAGATCTATGTTAAAAGAGGCCTCATTTTTCACCTGACAATTAAAAGTTTGACCAATTCTCAGCTGTCAGTTCAACCCGATCCAGAACCTCATAAGCGAATACCAACTCATATCTGAGGCCCCGGTCCACACTACGCAGGAGGAATTTGAAAACGGAGGTTTCACTCTGAAAACGTATGAAATGTTTTCCGTCTACACTTCGCCCGAGGAACAATTACCGGTCATTTTAGATTTGTTTGAGGAAAACTCGGTCCCCAGGGAGACTCAGTCAGGCCGGGGAAATCATATGATTGTCATGACGCCATCGTTTTCGTAAAGCTCCGTTTTCCAAATGTCTTCCGTTCACACGAAAACGAAAAGCCGATGTTTTCAAATTCTCCCGGTTTGCAGAGCGTTTTACATCCTACTAAAAGAGTCATTTTAAAAATATAAAACTGAAAGGATAAACACTACAGGCCTTTCTGAAAAAGAAATGTCGACCCCTCGCCACTAAATTGATGAATGATCTAGTTCGATTCGCTTTTTCTCGGTTCTCTTTTTCATGTTGCTGGTTTTATTCGATAGTGACTAAAACACCACACGAGTACATACGAGTAACATACGAGTACATACGAGTACATACGAGTACATACGAGTACATACGAGTACCATAAGAGTACATTCGAGTAAGATGCATCGTGACCACAATTCACGAGGGAAGTCCGTGTAGGCCTGTCATTATCTTCTGTTTTCATAGCGCTATGGTTTGTTGCGGTTCCCGAGTATGTCTGGTTACAGTTACCCGCCTAACGAATTTATAGCTCATTTTTTCAATTTTCAATATACATTCATTGATACTTTGCGAAGTGGAAAATTCATTTCAAAGAAATGTTATTGTTTCCAGCCTTTATTGAACCGTTTTTTGACTTGCACTGTGGAAGGGTAAATTACCAGTGTACATAACCAATAAATTTGATCTTGATTGAAATATATATGGATTTTAAATGTACGTATGTTAAAAGAATAACCAAACTCTACAAATTTGAAAGTTTTAACCCTTCCTTGAGGAAAGGGAGAGGGGTTAAATTCATTGAACAGCACGCCACATACACTGTCCACACTCACCCCGAATAGTGTAGCGGCTAACAGCTTCAATTGTTCATTTAGTGATACAAGCATGAAATTTGGCAGGAACATTCTCAATTGTCTATTCTTTCATTCTAGTCGATTAGCCACCTGAAATTCGCATTAACAAGAGTTTTTTTCAAAATGGCTAAAAATGGGAACGATGTGATAAACGGCGGCCATTTTAAGTAATATCCTTACTTCCAACTCATCTTGAAGCAAACTTTGAGCAGTTTATTACTCCATGATTACAACGTTTCCCTGCTAGCATCCTTTAGATACAATTGACTATTCCATACATCTTTCAGTTTCTGAAAATGGCCAAACAATTCTAAAGAATTCTTTCTTTAACAGGCGCTCATGATCTCATAGTACTGTTATATACAGGTTACATTATTTGCCTATCCAGTATTCAGTACGGTAATTCAATACGCCCAGAAGTTTCTTAGCTGGGTAATTCCCAAACAATTCTTTTTTAAACTACCTCTGATCACGTATACGTTTCAAATACACAAGTTACATTACATGCCTACTTCAACCGAATTCTGATATTCAGGACAGCAATTCATTACGCCCAGCAGTTTCTAGCTGGCTAATTCAAAAACAGCTTTTCAAACAAGCTTTTGATTTCGTAACAGTGTCAAATAGTGCTGCTATACAAGTTACATTGCATGCCTACTATAGTCGATGACCAGGTGGAGCTACTTTTCACACAAGCAGCTACACAAAGCTGTACAGTTCAGCCCAGAAGGAAGACATTTGCACCTTCCACAACAGTCCTTTCTGCAGCCACATCTGGTTAGTTCTCGACAACTTGCAGCAACTGATGGAATGTCAGTCCAAAGTATCTGCCACGTGTCACCTCGCCTACTCCACCCCAATCAGCTGGACTTTTTGTGACAGGTCGAGGGAGAGTGGCTTGACCCCAGATAATTCTTCCTTGGTAGGCAGCATGCTCTGAATGTAGCCTGAGGGCAGACTGAGGTGGTATTGCATCATACGGCCTCTGTTTGCGAGCGAAGAAATTCAGTCTTCAATCGTTCACACTTGTATCTGCACTGGACCTGTCATACATGACCACAACAAACTGCACTAGACTCTGCAGATCAGCGTCGTCAAGAAATGTCACACAATGACTGAGTTTGGTGAAGGTGGTCGAGACCCCTTTACACTCATTCCATGTTTGCTATGCAGACTTCTTTCCTTAGCCCCGGAAAGCAGACACAGTGTCGGATCACGTGAAAGAATGGGAGTCCACTGGCTTTCTCTGGACCGATTGTGTTTACCAGTTCATGCACTGGAATCAATCGGAAATTTTCTCCTTGGCCAAATGCAATCCACACTTTTTCAAGACCAGGCTCGTTTAAGGATTTCTTGACAGATATGGCAATAACTACCACATCGATCCGTGTCGTTTACCTTTATCATTAAAGCCTTACGTGGGTCTGCCTCTTTGTGCATACATGGTGCTAAATCTTCTAACGCAATTACGCGATTGCAACAGACGTATTCCAAGCACGGCATGTCTGCTTCGGACAACCGATCTGCAAGAAAATGGAAAAGTTCAGTCTTGTTGTTGTTATCTCTCAGAAAGCTTGTCCAATTTTGGGGGGTCTTGCTGGTTGGTGTAACCCTTCTTCGTATCCCTTTGCCCCTTTTGGATTGTGCCTCTACTTTCAGGCTGGACTCCTTATACACATCAAACACAATGTCAACTCTTTGGTACTTGGTAGAATATGGTCTAACTCTTGGAAGGATATCCTCATTGGCGTAGTCATCAAATGTCTTTGATGTACGTGGGGGTTGGGAGTTGACAAGAGCTCAGTAATCCATCTATGATGATTGCATCTGCCTCTGGTTCTGTGTTTGGTATCAAAGTCTTAGACTCAAGTATCTCAACCAATTGTGATTTCTGACATGTGTGAAGTTTCCCACTGTCACTGAGGGAAGCCGGAGCTGACTGGTTTTCGTGCTGGAAGAAATCATGCAAATCACACTGTCTGCTTTAACATGAAATGAAAAGTTGGGAAAATAGGTGACAGTCCTCTTTCAGTGTCCTCTCCTTGGAACTGGCGGCACTGGAAATTTCCTCTTACTTGAAGAAAGTGATCTCGTCTTTCTATTTGATAAAACAAGGTGTGCTCTTCTTTCTTCAGTCCTTCAATGAAGGATTAGAACTGATCTTTGCCTCTGCTATAGTGAGTTGCAACAAGTCTTTAATTAGCCGGATCGGCAATGTCCTTAGCTTTTTGTCTTACACAAGGAGGTCTGCAGACTCTTCTTCAAAAGGATTGCCCATTTCTTTAAATACTGTGAATAGCTTTCCCACTTTCTCAGACTGCTATTTGAGCACTTCCGCCTTGTTCGTGATGTTTGCTACTGATTGTTGTATCTTAAGTTCCCGCAACCTCTTCGTAGCGAGCGACTAGGCGGCTCACCGCTGGTCGATTGCAGTTGACGAGAATTCTTTGCAAGATTTGTGCTACTTCTGGATGTTGTTGATCGATGGTCATCATATCTCTGAGGTGAATTTAAAGCCACCACGCATAATTCACATTGTTGTTTGCAAAGAAATAGGGCAAAAGTTCTGCCAGCTTCTCACGATACAGGCAAAAGTTGGCTTCTCTAAATGAACGAACCAATGTTAGAATGGTTAGCTCTAGAGCTAAAACGAAATGCGAACTGTGGACTTTCGAGTCTTCGTTTCTTACACCACTCTTCGAAATCAAGAACACCTTGTGGACTTTAAGATGTATCTCTGCTATAGCTATTATATGCAGCGTGCCGCTGCTTGTATAGACAACATGCTGTGATATGATGTGCTTGACGAGATCTGGTAACACTTGAGGCTGACAGATAAGATTCTGAAGTACCAGATGATGCAACTCCTGCCTCAACAAGAGCACTTGTCTAACCACTGTCCTGAAGTAAAGACTCTATCAATTTCAGAGCAGCCATTTCTATGTGAAGACCTATATTTGAGATGAATCGTCTGAAAGGTTTAAAGTGCAAAAACCTTTAAAACATATGTCAACCTTTTGACCCAAGTACAAGTCATATATGAGGGTTAAAACTAAAATCTATTATCGAAATAACCTAAGTACAAAATTCTAAAATACTTACAGACATGTTCCGCTGGCCATGATAAAGGCTGCTCCTTCTGCGACTCTTGATAGCCTGCGGACATTTTTGCCAGCAGCCAACGTTTTCTACTCAGCTATAGTATTTTTTTAGTTTCTTTGCTCGACAATGAACTTTTGTACTGCAACATCATCAACTTCTCCTGTATAAGACTGCGAATTAACTCTATACCTAGAGTTAATGGCGGCCATGTTGAGATAAAGACCACCTATTTAGTAAATTGTTAAAAAAAAGTGTTATACCGCCAAATTTGAAGTGGCTAATCGATCAGAAAGAAAGAATACTTAATTTAAAACGTTTCTGTGAAATTTCATGCTTGTATCACTAAGTGAACAATTTTGCCAAAAAAATGATGTTAGCCGCTACACTAGAAGCTTTTACTAAGCTATTACTTCGAGGAAAATAATTCTATGAGAAATTTGTGCGCGCTAAATCTTGTGCAATCATCGTAATCTGCGTTTATTTGACGCGCAACGTCGCATCATATCATATCAGCGCTCAGGCTTGTTTGTGCGTGTGCGGTGAGCGTATGCGGACGCATGTATGTAGCACACGCGCAGGGGTGTGGTACGCGCACATGGGTGGCACTTGCGCGCGTTCGCGTGTGTGTGCAAGGCATGTTCCGCGCACATGCAAAAGTGAAATGTAAAGAGAAAAATGGTACATTTCATGTTTATTACCCTCCTGCCATCGTATGTTGCTGCTAGGTATTCGTATGTAACCAATTTATTCGTATATAACCTGTATATTACCGTATGTCTGTATGTACTCGTATGTTACTCGTATATGTACTTGTATGTTGCTCGAATGTACTCGTATGTTACTCATATGCAATCGCATGTTACTCGTATGTACTCGTATGTTACTCGAATGGCGTTTTAGACACGATCGTTTAATTCTGTAAATGTCAAGGTTTGTTTAAGTCTTTTAAAACTTTGACATGTGTTACTTTTATCCTACATTCCAGTGTAATAAATTAAAAAATTATGTGAAAATTAAAAAGACCAGAAAAGGTTGAGGCTAAAGTCAGCTTGGTCACTTGACTTCTCAAGAAGGCTCTCATACAATTTATCACATGCGGAACTAAATCTTTTATTTCTGCCTTTCACGGTTAAATCTTCGATGCCACTGAAAAGAACACAAACTCGCAGTCTAGAAAAGATCGCTGTACATCACTGATTTGTCCAAGTGTGAAAATTGAATCACTGTGACGTTCTTAATTAAAAAGAGGAGAATCGATCATTCATTGAAGAATTCGTTCGTATCCTATTTACTGTTTGCCAAAACTGATAACCTTTTGCAGTATCACGGATTGTATAATGGCGGTTGCCAGGTTACGCCGATCGTGAGACGTGATCGTGACACTTGTCGTGCTTGAAACCTGATATACAGGTCTTTTGTGTTTCGTCGCGTTGTAGCGCGTCAAACGGCAAGTGAAATTACTGGAATGTGCTTTCATTTACCTGACGGAATTTCGTAAGGTAAGGTTTTGCAACAAAATAGTCTGCAGTAGTTAACTTTTCGAAGGATTCAGCTCCACGCGAAACATCCTGCGTAAGTATTCTTGTAGATATGACAGTGAGATGTTTTAAAGCTCATGTAACTGGTATTACGCAACCTCCTCTATTGTGCATGTGATTCTAGCATACAGAGGTAAGCCTGCCAACTGCGGCCTGCCTATACAATGACGGATTTTGTCTAGGAACAAGACAGTGGTTCCCGGGATGGTTTGGAAATGATCGCACTGTTGATCGCCCATCCGTGAAGGTCTTCTGGTTGCAGGGTGGACGGAATTCATGCTTGACATGGTGGGCCGGGGAAAATGTGGTGAACACTGGAAAGTAGGCAATTAGATCCAGGGAAGAGCACGTGTCCTGTGTTCAATAGTTTTTCTTTTTTGCAAAACCTGAAAAGGCTTTCCGCTTCTGCTCAAATTTGACAAAGGTTTTTACGCTGGAACGCGATCACGATCGTGGATCAACATAACATCACGTACGCTCTATCAGTTAATTTGCATAAAGCCTCAGAAATGTGTAAGCTTACGTTTCTGAGAAAATCTGACTAAACAACCATTCGTTCAATTAACGTAAGCTTACATTAGTCTGGTGACTATTTTTGCGCGTTTCGCAATGCTAAAATGTGCTCTCATGTTGACACCGTGTACGTGTCATTCAAGGGCGTGTTGTGAAAATTTACACGCCGCGCCACTATTAGCTTAGACACGGAATATTTTCCAGTTGCGATAGACCAAGTGAATTTTAGACTTAAAATCCCCCCTCACATAAACATGTTACTAGTAAGTAATTCTTAGCTTTAGGTAAAGTGTCTTATATAATGTATATTTGTTGTTTCTGTTTGGTCAGGTCGGGGGGGCGGGGGGGGAAGATAAGTCAGTAAGTTTCACATGAAATCTACCTAAGTAATGATGTTATGATCTCTTTTGTAATTTACCGTAACCCCCACAGGACATGTAGGTTGTGTCAGGTTTAACCCTTCTCCCAATTATCCCATCTAGCTTTATACTTTCCTCTGGATGTTTGGTGTTCTAAATTCTCCCCACCCCTTTGGAATTTGGAATCTGCCATGGGTATTTTTTGTTTCACATGACAAACCCAGCCCCCTATTAGTCCAAAGCTTCTCCCAGTCTACATACCAAAGCTATTTATTTCCTAGCACTGACCATTTAGGGTAGTTTCAACATCATAATCGTCAAAAGCATGTGATAATCTGTCATTGGGTGTTCTCAAAGAATTTAAGTACAGTTCACTTGGGTACAATAATATGGTATTGTGTTTTTCCTGAAAATTTCTATAACCCCCACAGAGATGTTTTTGTTAACTTACCCCCTCCCCCCACCCCCTGGAAATGTCAGTTAAGTGTAGTGTCATGTTTTTTTATAGAAATGTTGTCATGTTAGAACCCAACTCCCCAAGAAACATTTCCCATGACCTTCTATGGGCTGGGTATGGATGCATGGAACTGCTCATTGCATTATGTCAATAGATAAGCCTGGAGGCTTATGTAACTTAAGCCCAACCTGTAAACATCACTTTAGACCTTGTTGTGCAGAAATAAAATTGTTGTTATATCTTGTGTTGTAGTTTTTATTCACTTTGTCCCATATGGTGATTTGTGTCTCACAGTGTCTTATAAAGTGTTTTATTTATTATAACTATTGTAAGGAAAAGACCAGCATAAGGCATCTTGCTATTCATGTACTTATTGCACTGAAGAACTTAAAATAATTAATGTCCTCTTTTAAAATCATAATACATTATATTATGATTTTAAAAGAGGGATTGTTTAATAAAAGATACTTTTATTTGATTCTCTTCCCTAGGGTTCATAGATAAGCAGCTCTATATTTTTCTCGGCTCAATAAGATAAAATGAAGCACAAAATGTGGAAAACAATTCTCCCAACAATTCTTGTGGTTTCTTGTCTGACATTTGCTCTGCTACAATTAAAGTGTGTGCCAGAATCTTCATCACATGCAAGGCGTGGCCGTCCCCCTCCTCTACACAAAAGTGTCCACAAATACTCTGTTGAGATCCTTGGATGGGACTACCA
Organism: Orbicella faveolata; assembly: GCF_042242905.1. Lineage (NCBI taxonomy): Eukaryota > Metazoa > Cnidaria > Anthozoa > Scleractinia > Merulinidae > Orbicella > Orbicella faveolata. The sequence continues at coordinate 15,334,404 of NW_028301536.1, read as the reverse complement.
GCCTGAAAAAAGGGTAGAGTCAAGGCTGATGAGGGATTCTGTCAAGTATGTCATGATGGTTCCCCATAAGTTGCCATCTTGGCATGAAGTTCATGGTATGGCCAGCCTGGCATTGGAAGACCGAGAGGCATTACAGAAGCTGACAAAATTTCTTGATATACATGGAGATTATGATGCAGCCACTGTAACGACAACTAAGATGCAAGCAGGAAGATTCAGTGAAGCCAAAACATTGCTTGAACAGAGTGCTTGCAAATTTCAGGTAAACAACTGGACAATGATTATTCGCAACTTTGGACCAATTCATGATGATTCTGATGGTGATGGCAAAGGTCTCGGATGGTACCAAGAATGCAACATTGCAGAAACAGCGTTTGTTCTCCGAAAAGAACTGTTTCTATCCTTAAGGTGGCGTGCAGAGTCTGGAAGTATGAGCCATCTTGATTTCTTCATAAGGTCGACTGGAACCCTGAAAATAGCCAAATTATCACACTGCCATTTCTCACATGCGCTCACATACTCTGATCGTGGCAGCCTGGAAGGCAGTCGAGATTTCATTGATTATTCAACTCTTGGACAACTCCACAGCATCTTACGCATTGTACGTCCAGACAAGATTGAATGGACCAAATGCACAGATGACAAGCAGTTCTGTCCTGAAAAACCTTTAATGTCCCGCCCAAACACACTGGCAGCAGCTGATGGCTTTCCGATCTGTTGTGATGTGATCATGGACGATATCTTAGTTGCAACAGTGGATGCTATGAATCAAATTGGAATGGATTATCGCATTGTGTATGGTACGCTCCTTGGTGCAGTGAGAAGTCAGGCATTCATTCCATACTCTGATGATGTCGATGCCGCAATTCACAAGGCCGACAATGACAGATATGACAACTTCTTGCTGATGCAGCAGATCTTGGGTCCCAAGTACTTTGTGGCATGGAAAACAAATCCCCCTGTCTCCAGAGTTTATCCACACTATGCTCCAATGATTGCAGTAGATACTCAGCAGCATTTCAAAGATGATAGTCTTGAAAGCCCTTCTCTCTTCGACACCAAGATCCTCAAAGAAATGGAGAAACTATTGCCTGTGAAGAACATTCTACTGGAACAACGCTATGTTGATCTTTACCCCTCCCCTGAGGATTGGTTTGGCAAATCCACTGAGGTCACCATAAACAATCGACACTATCTTGGCCTGTCAGATAATGTAGACAAGTTCATTAGAAGTTGGTATGGAGACGATTACATGAAGATGAGACCTGAGCTACATTCTCAGACCACACTTCAGACAAACTAGCTTCACTTGAAGGAACAGAATACTGTTTTCAATAAATCTTTGTAGTCAAAAAGCATTATTGATTCATATCATCCAATCAGAAAACAGTAAAACAGCTCAAAAACTGAACACCTGCCTTAAAATGGAATTTTGACCACAAAAAACTAGTACTCCTCCACTTGCTGCACAGGGTCCCCCACTTCCTAGATAGCAGCCCAATATTATTATCCCTTGATGAAGGAACTCATTGTCACCTGAATCACCTCTGCCCAGTGGTGCGAGTTCTGGTTGGAGTGTTGATGCCCCCAATCTACACTCTTCACAGTAAAGTAGTCCATTTGCTGAATCTCTGATCGTGCCATGGTACAGAACACTAGATAGCTTTGAAGTAACCTTGCAGTCCAGAGCAAGAGGTGGTGCAGACCAGATACTCCAGGCATGGTGTGAGATGTTTACTGAACATTAGTGAACTATTTGTTTAACTTTTCGCAGACAGAAATATTTTGGATAGAATACTATACAGTAATTGGAATTTATGGTCTTCAGTGAACTAGAAATATTTAATGATTGTATTAAATTTAGGACTTCCAAAACTTAAGTGACCAGTCAATTTTTTGAAATAATAAACCTGTTCTTTTTGTGGCCTCCCTACTTGACTTATTCAGGTATTCATATTATGTTTAATTATTAAATTGAAAAATTAATATTTGGCACAAGATATATTTACTACTGCTGCAATTTTATATAAAGTTACAAGTTATGTTATTTGGAATGTATATAGTGTGACTGTAGTTCTTAATAGCTTTTTCATTAACTGTTGCATTTCAGCACGGTGTATTGTGGCCAAGGGCCTTCTCTACTTCATTAAAGCAGTTATTCCATCACCTTAACCTTCTTATGACACCTGCAACAGACATTATGGTTTCAACTGAGAACACTGAGTGTGGAATCTGTATTAGAAGTAACCATGACTACAGTCTATGTTAGTTACCACGCTCATAACTATTGTTTATTGAATTGTATTTTTCATTCCCGTAGTTTAGAAAATATGAATAAAATGTTCAAGTTGAAATGTTTTTTGCAAGTTTTCATTGTTTAACTTTTAAAGAATTCAGGGTAATTTAAATGGATAATTTATAGTGGCCTACTGAAAAACACTGACTAGAGGTGAGTAGGCTCCCTGGATAACTGTTATTGCTACAGTAATTTTTAATATAATTACTACAGTCTATGAAATTTTTGGAACAGCATGGTATCAATATTGCATTTTGCAATTGACTGCCAAAAGTAATGTAAAGTAATCAATTTGAAAAACTTCCAAAAAGTGCTTAACTATGCAGAACAGCCAAGTTGTGTTGTTTGTAACCAGTCAGGATGAAATACCAAAGCATGTTTTCCTTTACTTACTGCCAGTTGCATATTTGTGTCAACTTCGTATTGCTTACATTGCATTTTGTTGTAATTGGGCAGGTGTGATTATTTTGGTTTAATGACAGCCATCACAAAATTGTATGCTTTAGGGAATGTTGAACTGCTTAACCTGCCAAAAACGGGAAGTTTGACTGCATTTCAATCATTTTCCCAATTTTTAGTTTGAAGAATCTCATATTTTCAAGAGAAACATTTTTCTGAGGGGACTGCATGATGAAAAATGATCAATTGGTCAGAAACAAACACCAAGCCATAAATATCTTGTCAGTTTGCTTGCAGTTTATTTACCACAAACAAAATTGTTACATATCAAAAATTAAAATTATCGCCGTGAGCAACTCTTACACTTCTTTCATGCTCTCCAAACTTCCCGCATGCATCCATAACTCAATATACGCACGCTAAGCATGAACCAATTCTTTAAGTGATGATGGCCTACATTTAGTTGATGGTTAGTTTTAACTGAAAGTTACAAAATGAGGGGAGGATCACAATAATAATAATAATAATAATAATAATAATAATAATAATAATAATAATAATAATAATAATAAATGAAATATTAAATGCCCTGAGAAATGTAAAAATCTGTCATTCCTGGTTCACTAGTCATCTTGAGGCACTAGAATAAGAAAGAAAAAAAAATAACCCAACTTAAAAAAGCATGTTTCCACTGATTGTCATTAAACCAAAGCCAAGGTAAACACTTGTGAACAACCACAGCAGAAACATTAAAAAGGCCCTATTAGGGTAAAATTCTGATGGGCAACATGTCATTGAGACAGCATCATGGAGGCAGACAAAAGGATGAAAAATGACATGACTTGTGATGAAATTCAGAAGCAGCACATAAATCACCCTACTAACAGGGCCTCATAATGCAAATAATGCAATGAGCCAATCAGATATTGACTTAAAATATGCAACTGGACAACTGTTTTTTTTTCCTGAATGGTTAAAAAGTTGGGATACACATGGAGTACCCTGTTAATAATGTACACTATATTATATGTGACAGTACACCATCTGTACCTCTTTGGCCAGGTTTGTAATAGAAACAATAACTGTCATTGTCATTATCATGACAACAAGTGCTGCAAAAGATGTTAGCTTGGGAAGTTTGGGAGTTGTTTTGTAAGGCAACTACAAAGCTGAAAGGCTCATTCACCTTGAAGACATTTGTATGCAAAAGCCTCACTTGTATGTTTTTTTTTTTTTTTTTTTTTTTTTTTTTTTTTTTCAGAATTGATTAACGAGGCTCTCTTTCATCAAGTTTCTATTACTAAAGACTGAAGTGAACTGGGGTCCCCTAAATCCATGTGGCCACTCTATGTACCTTGAAGGCTTAGGAAGTTATGTGAATGAAAGCTTGACTTCTAATTAAAGAAAGAATATCAATATCTTATGTCAATGAGCCACAACTTAGACATTGTTCAGCAATTACAACACTCAGACTTTTCAATTTAATATGACATGCAGTGCTTCTATTTTTCTATTGTCAAAACCTGTGGACTAAACTAATAATAGGCAGCCAGGCAGTTAGAGCACATTGTTTTTGTTATTGTGTTTCTTACCTTCTCATTTGCCAGGTGAAGGATGCAGACGAAGGCGATGGACACTGACAAGTTCTTTGCCATGTTCTTGGAAAGTTTTCCAGGTAACCGGGCATAAATTTCTTTGAATGAGTGAGGAGTAGTCACAGTGCTATTGTCTGTTTGTTTTCCCTGCTGATCTATGGCAACATTTTCCTATAAGACGTGTAAACAAAGAGAAAATAATCAAGAAATATGGGACTGTTTATTGGACAGTTTGAACAAATCTGAAGCTATACCATGTCAAATCAACTCAGTATTACTTCGGTATAAAAACATCGAGGGGGGCATTGCCATGCCAAGTCAATATTACCTATTAAACGTACAACAAAGAGGTACCAATCACAAAACATTGGCATGGAATGTTGTTTGGTTTGGCTTAGACTGGTTGGAATTAGGACTGATTCAGTCTGAAGAAAATAAAAGCCAACTATTTTAAAGAGCTATATGTAGAGATAAAATTAAATAGGCAGCAGTATGGCTTTTAGTATGTTTTCTTACAGGATGTTTTCCAAAACAAGTAAGTTGCTCTCTAGAGATAGACATAAAATGAATAGATATAACAAAATAATTTATTAGAAATAGTGGAAGTTTTACATGTGTAAAAGTCTGTAGCAGAACTTTTAGAACAACCTTTGGTAAGCTACATGTAGTCAGAAAGTATATCAACAAACCTTGTTCCCTTCACCATTGTCAGTTAGCAGTCCCCACATGGCTCCCTTCAGCTTTTTTACATCCATCTTTTTGGCAGTTTTGGCATAGCCAATATCAATTTTTTGAACCTGCCAACAAATTAGGTCAATGTTGTGTTTAAAGACAAATGGTACAAGTTTGAGTACATGACACTTCAATACTAATTTTTGCTCTGTTGCAACACAATTTCCTCTGTTCATTTAATTTACTGCTCCAAATTTTAAACTAATGAATGAATTATTTTTCTCAGAAAAACTGTGCTTCTTTCAAACTTGTGACTTCTTTTCATTATGTTGCATTATTTACCTTAAGGGGGACATAACATGACTGAAAATTCAAAATCTAAGACAAATTGTCATTGATAAACAATGGGCTATGAATACGTAAGGTTTTGATGTCAGATTGAAAAAATCTGGCACACTTTTTGAAATTCTGTACTTGTCTTGGAAAATATTGCTTAAATTTAATTTCAGTTTGCTCTCCCTTCAACAATTCACTTAATGTCTTCATCTTAGTGTTCCAGAAGCATTTTTGACCAAAAATACAGCAAAATTGATGTGAATAAATTAAGATTAAGATAGCTGTTCAATGTTCATGTTCATTCCAATGAGGTGTCAAACACTGGTAATGAGTTCAGTGTTCAGTGTGTGAATCAAATATGTAAGTTATCTTCTGAAGAAATGGAACGTTAAGGTGTGAACGATTGCAACACAGTGATGAATTTAAGGTCAGAGTGTTTAAACTACGGTAGCAATCCACCGCCAAGGAAACCAGGAAAACAAGCGTGTGGCGCTCCTGAGTACTTATAATTTCTAGGTCAGATCTAGAGGGGTACCTGGAGGATGGCTTTAATATTGAGGACATTGCGTACTGTTTATTGTAGAATGGGTCGTTACGGTCTTAGTCCGTTGCAATTCACAGAAATAACAGAAAGTGAGCTTGATGAAGTTGTAGAGGAAATAACTAGGGAATATCCTTCTTGTGGAGAGGGACTGCTTAAGCAAATACTGGCAGATCGGGGAATAAAGGTTCAGAGGATGAGGCTCTGTGACAGCATTCATAGGGTCAATCATGAAGAAGCCGAAAACAGGAAGAAAGGCCGTCTACGTCGAAGGACCTATAACGTTCAGGGTCCATTTCTTCAGAAGATAGCTTACATATTTGATCCACAGTTACCTTTTCACGCTGGAAGTTCTCAATAAGATGCCCAAGGTGCATCTTATCAAGTATAGTTGACAAAATGTCGTTGCTTGTTCCCCCCATTTTGTTGTCTCTAACACCGGGGAAGAGAAGGAACTGGGACCCATCTAAAAACTGGTTTAACCAGTTCGTGATAGCAAGAAGCCTGGATACTAGAGCTTGGTATCGCAAGTGAGGTCAAGAAGACATAAAGACGAAACCACATCACGTAATGATCAAACCACATAGCGAAGATTCCAGACAACATAACAGCGTAACCACATTACATCATGACAAAAGCACAAAACATAACTTAACAACCTCAATACATCACGATCAAACCACACCACGTAATGAAGTTATTACACAACATCATGATAAAAACACGTCACGTCAGGACTACATTACAAGACATAATGAAGAAACCAGAAAACATAATGAAGTAACTACAACACATAATGAAGAAACCACACCAAATAATGATAAACAACCACATAAGAAAGTTATGGCTTTCCATATATGTACCACATCTAACAGCTATAAACTTGTTGCATATTTGAAAAATTTCCTACTTTTTCAGAAATTTACTTAGATTTCAACACTTTTTCCAGGCTTGGAAAGCCAGTCAGTGATTGTTTCGCATACAGGATGAGCACTGGGAGCTAATTCACACCTTACTGGGTTGGGTGACCAGACCATCACCAGTAAAGAGTGTTTGCTCCACGGCACTCTCATTAGTGAAGCTGAGGCCCTGGGAGCAGTCGCCAAATGTCATGTCCTGTGATGTCATATCCTGTGACATGGGGAATCCAGCTTCTCCACCTGGCAAGTCATGTGCACCATCTGCAGCATCAAAGACGTCGTCATCGTCATCATCACCATCCTGCCAACACAGAAGCAAACAAAGATACCCTTTGGACCAGCATCTACCTTACAGTAGAGAGGGATACCGCTTTGGAATGGACAATTTCTAGGACACTTTCTTAGAAGTGGACTTAAAATTAATTACTTTTCAGTTGGTTGATGTAAATCGATATCATTCTTGTTTCAAATATAATAATATAATTCCTGAATCTTCTGTTTACAAATATATTTTGCAACCTTTTCTGTGCTACATGTAAGTTGCATGTTCACAGTTTGTGGTGAGTAGTGCATGAAATGTGCACCTCCAACTGTACAAATGAGAAATGATGAGAGGGTGGTAGGTTGCCCATCCTCATAAATTGGTCTACTGCAAGTGTCTGTGAATTGGGCTGGACACATTTATATTGACAAGACAGTCATGTCAAAGTCTTCAAGCTTTTTTGGATTAAAGGGACACTGTCAGCATGACTCTGAAACATCAAAACCGAAAGACATAATTTTCATTGATGGAAACTAGTTGAGACCTTAATATTACGGTCTAGTTTGTAAAAGAATTACTATGTAAATGTACTGAAGTTTTTTTCTTGGCCTGCAAAACTTGCTAACAATGATTCACAATTTGTGCCACCTTCAACAACGTACTTGTATGTTCCTCTTGTTGTTCTAGGAGCATTTTGTGTATGAGTAAAGGTACTCAATCATAGCTTTTGCACTGTTTGAACCAAAATTACAATGATAGTGCCCCTTTAACATGCAAATATGTAGTAAATTACCATCTCTGCTGTTTCCTATAAGTTCTTTCATTTTTTTGACACCTGAGTACATCTCAGATAACATAACTTATGGTACTTACTTGGAGATCAGGACAGTAATTAGCACAGTCATTTGCATTGTCGTAGTTATACCATGCTGAGCCTGCCAAGGCAAATATATATTTTTTCTGAATTAAATGCTGTATACCCACTCGTCTTGGTGAACAATGAAACTCTCTTTTCTATGAAATTTACTCAGTCAAGAAAGAAGAATACTTGATTGCTTAAGGTGGCTCAAAACAATTTCCAATCATTGGTGAACAAGTTGTTATCATTATAGTGACACAACAGGTTACTATAACAACAGTATGACTTGCTAAAAACACCCTTAATTACAGCTTTAGAGGCTTCCAATTCAGAAATAACACGGTGAAATTTTTTATATCTATCAAATTTTAATAAGCATGATAAGACGTAACTTTTGGCAAAGTTTTGAAAAATCTGCACATATGGTTCAGAGCCACTGTTAAGTTTGAAAATTAAGGTGGCTCTCAACCCTAGGTACAGAATTTTTAAAAACTTTGCCAAAAGTTGCGTCTTATAAAAAAATTTTGCCCACCATTTTTGAATTGTAAGTGTTTAGAGCTGTTATTAAAGGTGTTTTCAGCACGTCATACTGTTAGTATGGTAACCTGTTATGTCACGAAAATGATAACAACATATTCACCAATGATTGGGTAGTTTTTTGATACCATGATTGTAGCATCAAGTGATAAAGAGTGGTTATAACAACCCATCAAAATCAAAGTGCTGGAATCTGTTTTGAGCCACCTTCAGAGTAGCAGTACCCACTGACCAAGTTAGTTAATTCATTTGTTTTCCTACACAAGTTTTGATTAAACAGAATCGTGAAATAAACACTGCAATGAAATACATCAAAATCTTTGGTCATTTCATACTAATTAAATTTCTGAAGGAGCTTTGTATAGAAGGATTGCTGTAACCATCCCTCTAATGGTATCAAGCAAGTTCACATGCTTACCATCATCTCTAATCTCTGTTTGTGCCTGAATTTGACGTTTAACCTTTTGAAAATAAAACACACAAGGTCACAAGATGCGAAGTGAATGATTGTGGACAATTTGAGGAGCAACCGAAAAAATAGGAAGAAAAGAAAAGAGAAAAGCTAGATCATAGGGAGCAAAGCATCAAGTATGTAGAACCATACTTGTAAGATGACCTGATTGGAGGATTGCTCCCAGGTTGAAACCAGAATACATAATCTGACAGACAATTAGTGCACATTCTATTGCCCAGTTTCCCCACTATTTACAAGTAAACTGTAGCTTATAGTCACTTTAAAAGAGGGTCTGCAAAGGGACCCTGGAAAGTCAGTCATCCAATTTCAGTGATTTGTCAGCTATCACTTTACATCTAAGTTTTCAGTCAAAAATGCATCAGTTCTCAGCTGACAGTTAACACTTTGACTAACTCTCCACCTCGCCTATCAGTGAAACAATGTAAGGTTTCTTGCTACAGTTTTGAGGCAACTTTAAATCTTTTGTAAAGTGTTCCAAGATATTTTTTCTATCTCTAGTAACTGTCTGCTTAGTAAGTTTTAAACCATGATGTGGGACACTTGAGCCAGGTAAATGACAATAAAAAGTCGCATGGCTGAGTGGTTGAGCGACAGCCTGTGAACAGGCTCTGGTTGAAAGGGTCTTACCGAAGCTGGAGGGGCCAGAAAGGAACTGGCTCAGAGTGAAGTTGCTGAGGGGGGAATGGGGTGGGGCTTGGGGTCTCTCCCCTCCTCTCCCTTTTCTCCTCTTTCTCTATGCCCCAACCTTGACCAGAGAGCCTGTTCACAGGCTACTGAGGGAAGATTGGGTAATATAGTTCTAATGATATATTTCTCTCAGAGTCTTCCCATGGGAACCTACCTCAAAATTTGAGGATTAGAAACTGGGTCAAATGAAACATTCGTGCAAAATACTACATTAACAATGCACAAGACAGGGTTTTTCTGCAAGCTGGGGAAATGTAACATTTTGCCTGTTACAAAAAATGGAGAAAAAAATCTTAAAACTCATGTTCTGGTACTGCAGTCTTCTCTCAAGCACTTGGTTGTTCACTGTGGATATTTATTAAAGCCCATATTGTTCATGAAGTGTTGTATGATTATAAGAAAAAAATGTTGGAATATTTTACAAAGGTTGGGTCTCTGTTATTCCCTCAAAACTGACAGCAGTAAACCACAATGAGCTAGTTCTGAAAATGTCAGCTTGCCAAATTTGTCTCGCAGTTAATTTAGCTTTATCAACTTAACAATCAACTGTAAAGCATTTCATTTCTGAATTCTGTCAGGATGGTCTTGTTGCTTACCATGATCCTGGGCTTGATGAAGAGTCTAAAGAGTTTGTCAGCATCGTAATGAAGGTCTTCTGGTAATGTTGTCTTTGTTGCTGTGTGTTTTGCAAGGGTTGCTTTGGACAAGGTTGTCGCAGCCTGATACATAAACCAAAATGACAAAGCAACTGTTAGGGCCCATGCATATGGCTTTAGTAACATTGTGACACTAGAGCTCTTACTATTAAAATTCATTTCTCACAAAACTTTGGACTAGCTTTGGTTACGTTTACATTTTAAACTGAGAGGAGGTAACCATTGCATTTATTTCATAACATGGGAGAGTATGCTAGCCAGATGTTGTGCTCTTGGGAAAATGCAATTTCTCAAGCCACTTGAAATGGCAGTGGGAAGCCTGAACAACATGCTGGGTTTATTAATTATCGCAATGGACTATGGCATCCCATCCAGTCAGCAGGTAGCAATTTTCATATAGTTGCCTCATGCTGTGGAAAACTTCAGATAGCAAGTACATCCCTGGTAAGATACCTTAATAAGCAGCCCAGATCAAGACCATTTCATGGAACACTAAAAAGTTTATTGGAGTTTTAACCTTAACCCTAACCCTGCTGAGTGCAGCCATTCATCTGGATCTTCTAGACACAAACATTCCCAGGGCCACTGAATATGTGAAGACTGAGGATTATGAAAGGTGATTGCTGGAGTGCAATGCTAGCATTTGCAGGATATGATGTGCAAGGCTGCTAATAGCATTACCTTTCCTCTTGAAAAGCTTTTTCCAAAATCCACTTCACTATCAAATTTGATGGTAAAGGGCTGTTTCTTTGTTCTCTTTTTCTTGTTTTGTTCTTCTGAACCTGACATAGAGTTTGGTAAACCTGTAACAAGGATGCCTCTGTTCAGTTCAAGTTATAAAATCATCAACATAGACAAGGCTGTGGTCAGAATTTACCTCATTCTGTGAAAATACAGTCGAACCTCCCATAAGTGATCACCCAAAAATGTCAAGCCTAAGTGGTCGCTTACAGGAGGTGGTCCCTTACAAGAGCTTAGACTATTGCATACTGGGTCAAAATAAATATTGTGCCTCATTAGCATATGGTAATTGCAGAGACTTAAATCATGTTTTAACTGTTTTATTCATGTGAAAGACAATTTCAAGAAAAAAATCTGGTACTTCCCATTGAGGAATTTCCGTCTCTTGTACTCCCAGGAATGCGATAATGTTACAACACCTTATTGTCCAATTTATGCTCCACTATCTGTGAAGTGATCGTTTACGGGAGGTTAAAAACAAAATAAAATGTCAAACTTTTAGCTTTAAAAGTGGTCGTGGCTGCTTATGAGAGGTGGTCACTTACAAGAGGTTCCAAAGAGGTTCAAGAGGTTCCAAATATAGTGATTTGACTGTTGTGGGAAACCAGAGGTTCAACTGTATAGTTTGACTTCACACCATATCATCAAATGGATCAATAGAAGACTTGTAAATTAAGATATAAAAAAAGATACATGTAGAACTCTTCCCCATGAATTAAAAGGCTTCCAAGGCAATATTATTTTACAAGTAAGCAAATACAACATATTTTTCACCACAAAACCAAAGAAATCACATTTTGCAAATCAAATGTGGTGTTCCAGAAAATATCCATACACAACTCTCCAAAAGGTGTTTAACCCCAGCCTCCCCCTCCTTTAATAAAGTTCTATAGAGGGCATGGATATTTTCTGAAACTGCACAATATAAATCACACAAAGAGCAGATCAATACTTGAAACAAAAAACAAGAGAGTGCTTGAGTGCTTGGCATTGGAAAACATTGTTTACTTAGTGTATTTTTAACCAGTTAGTCAAGAACATGGTTAATACATAACCAAAACAAACACATCCACAATCAAAAAACCCCCTCACTGGACAGTGGAATGGAATGGAATGGAATAGAGTGAAAAGGAATTGAACTTTATTGCACACTCCCAAAAGTGGGTTTTTCAGTGAACAATACAAATACAAAAGTACAATAAAAATACAACCAGAGAATTAAAAAGTGTAACACTATTCTTGTTTCAAAAACTCATCAAGCATCTTTGCTTTAAGATTTTTCTAGCCAACAACAAAGCACCTGGCATTGACAGTATTTTGTTAATACCTTTAGAGAGTTTGGAATGAAGTCTCCAGTGTTGGGGTCCAGCCCATGTTGACATGAGGTCAGACTTGAAGTAAGAGTAGTCACTTGGCTGAGATGACAGCTCCAAGCACAGCGTGCCTGCAGATGCAGCGGCAGGATCAAAAGTTGTTCTGCATGTAAAAAATTAATAACATTTTGCAGTAAAGTTTCAATACAGTTGCATGTGGGAATTCTGCCAACTTAATATAAAAGGAAGCTTCACAGTTTTGAAGCATACTTTGCCAAAAAAAAAGATTTATAAACTTAAAATGGTTCTACAGGTAAGAAATCAAAAAAGACAAACTTTTAATTACAAAGAAAGTTAAGGAAGTCTTAAAACAGCATCTGCAGATTGAGAAGTAATAGGGGACTAGGGGCAACATTCTCTTTCAACTTGTTCTGCAACATTGCTGCATTGCAAATTAAAAAGACCGTTAAGCGTATTACCACCTGTGTTGCAAGTGTTGGTAACACATGTGAAGTAATCAGGAGTTCAACTTTCTCCAATGTTTCTGCAACTTGCAATGCAGGTGGTAAAACACAACAATGCTATTGAAATTGCAGTGCAACAACATTGCAGGACAAGTTGAAAGAAAATGTTGCCATATTACTTTGCCTTTAGCTGATAATTCACTCTGAACCGTTCGGTGTTACACTCAATAAATGAAGTTGATAATGATGATGATGATGATGATGATGATGATGATGATTATTAACCACTTTTTTTGTGAACAGAAATCAAAAGAGGATTATTTACAGACCTTCCATCCTGGGAAGTAACAAGCCTTGCTTCTTGTCCGTCAGCAAAAGCAAGTGATGCATTACAGATTGGATTATGGAAAACACTTTCACAGCGATCCCTTCCAAATTCCATGTCCTGTGAACCGGACATTACACAACTGTTAAAATCTATTGTATTTTTTCTCTTAGGCAAGGAACGTAGTGAACCTGCGGACACCTATGAATATAACAGCCAGGTTGTAATCAGTGTGTAACCTATGATATTAAGAGCAAGATCTTATAAGTTAGCATTACCACCATATTATACAGACAGTGTTCACTTACCCCTCCCATGCCAGCCACATCATCATCACTGTAGTCATCACCCATTGTTTCTGGAAATCCGTAGTCCGGTTCAGGTTCAGTAACTATCAAATGACGCAGAATGCCACTTCACATCAGTATTTCTTTCTAAGTGTACATGTAAAATTTTCACATGAGCCCTTAAGAAACTCTATGGGACAACTCTTTCACATGGAATAATTATATTGGCTTTCATTATAGGCACGCAATGTGTACAGAGGGTAACAAAACTGCATGGCTAGGTCCGGAGCCTCACATGGTTGCTATACAAAGTCCAAACCTTGCTAAAGCCTTGCATCTGAGATGCAAAAATCCCTACACTATTAATACCTTCAAGATATAGTCTTGTGTGCTTTTGAAGTTCCAGATGGAACCACAAACTAAGGCACTAATAGCTATCACTCTGTTAGCAGATTTTTTACAGGGCTTGTACACCTTTTCAGAAACAAATTTACAGGACTCAGATTGATTTTTCCAGGAATCTTAAATTCACATTAACCCTTTAACTCCCAAGACCTCAAAATTAATTCCTCTCACTGGCTGCCATACAGCTCATGTAATGTCAGTTCTGGTAATTTGGTTTGGTCTGAGAATTAAGCGAATTTTTACAGATTTCCAGAACTTTCCAGGACCAGTGGTTGTTTTCTAGGACTTTCAGTCCTGGAAAATGCCACAATAAAATTCCAGGACTTTCCAGGTTTTCCAGGACCTGTTTGAACCCTGTTTCAAGCACTACAGGGAACTATGGTCTCTCACCTGGTGCATTCACATCAAAAGCGTGTTCATTCTTCTCCATTTCTGCTACCATCTTACCATAATCAGCGTTGGCCTGTAAGATTTGATGAATGTGGTTAAATGTAGTTAAATGTAATTTGACATAGTTAATTAAGAGGAGCAAGAGGCATTTACTGGTTTTAGTAAGCATTGTGGTGTTTTTGTTGGCGTTAGCTGTTAGTGTTTCAGGCGTTTTTTGGTGGTTGCAGTATCAAGGCATTTCTCGGGCATTTCTGGCATTCCCACTGGAGGCAGTCAGCTGTTTTGGTCACTGGGTTCCTGGTCTTAGCAACAGTCAGGCCACTGTTGCTTCATGCTAGTATTACAGCTTGCCCTCATGCCTGGCATTGTTCCAGTTGGGTGTTCATTGTTTCCATTTTTTTCACTCCCACCCCTCCTCTCTGATATTTTTATTAAATTTTATTTATCATTTATTAATTGGCATTGTTAGTAACTATTTATTATTCATACTCTTCCACTGAAATTCTCATTTCAGTGTGACTGGTGCCCAAGTTCTTTGCAAGTTTGGGGAACTAAAAGGCTTGAGTTCTGCTGCTCTCTCGAGTCCAGTCTACATTCCTCCCCGAGAAGAGACAGCTGGATGTATGAGCGACAAAGTATGTATGACATAAATTCATAATTTAATTCATGCAACACTCCTGGTTACTGGAAATGTCATCTGATTACGCTCTGGACAGGTCTACATGGCAGCTTGAACATTTGTACATTTGCTGTGTTCTTTTTTTTAATTTTGTCTCACATTAATGCCACATAAGGGCATTATACGCTCTATTCTAAGAAAAAGTTCTTCTTTTAAGTACTAGTCAGAGCAGAGCAGTTCAACTGTGGTGTAGCAAACATCATGTCAAAGGTGACATGTAGGTCTTCATGGTTTCTGTTGTTAACACCCTGTTATTTGCTATGTATGTTTTGCTAGTTCGGTTTGCTTTGGCTTAAAAAATTTATTCTTGTTACGAGTCTCCAGAGACTGGTGTCGCTTTCCTTCACAAGACTATACATCAATTTGACTTTTGCCTCCTGAGTTCCATGTTTAGGTTCATCCCTCTCTTTGCTGGCTTTATTTCTTATCTGATGTTCTGGCATCACATGAGCACAAATGACTCATCAAATGAATAAATCAGGCATTGAATGAGAGTAAGTGCTGCAAATTTTAACTAACAAAAAAAGCAAGTTAGGATCAAAGACAGTACCTCTCTATTTCTTCTCCAGTTGGTGAATTCAAAGTCATTAAAATGAGGACAGATCTGAAGACTTTCAAAGTTTACACGGCTGTAAACATCTGCAATTACAACACCGACTTTGTAAGTAACATTTTGCTTGTACACAAGTGTGGGTTTGGATTTTTTTTACCTTGAGGGATTTGGGAAGGCAAACACATTTCAACATTTGAAATAATTATAGCGGAGCTCCAGCCGCCCAAAGGGCCGCCAAGTGGAGCTCCATACTCATATAGGAAAAAAAAGGAAACTGGGGCGAGTTGATTTTCTCACGGTTATAATGGTTAGCGGTATTGCTCCTGGGCGCATACGCACGACGGCGATGGTGATGACGACGACAGAGTTATGCAAGATGGCAGCCATACTCCAAATAATAGGTTGACAGAGACATGCAGCCTTGGTTTACCATGTACTTCTTTGATATAGGACATCCATGTTATGATCAATTGACACCTGTCAAAACAAGGTATCTGCTGACCAGTATCACGTGACCATATCGCAGGCTCAAGTTTACAGGTCATGTGTTTTTTTAAGTAGACTGCTGACCAAATGCTGATTTCAAATGGATGGTGGGCTCATGTCAGGTTAACTTGTTGAAAACGACAGGATTGTTCAGAAGCCAGTTAATGCTAACCCAGGATTAAAAGTTAACCGAATTATAACTTTTTCTTCTATACAAATGTTTTTTGCTGCTTTGTTTTGTGTATCTGGTGATTATTAAAACTCAAAACTGAAGGCCAAACAGTATACAGAAAAACCTCACTGCAAAGTTACATGAAATCAAAATTCTACCTTTTCCTGGGTTAGCTTAATCGGGCCCTCAACAACCCGGCCCAGGAGCTAAGCTTTTAGGCTGGCCTAAATCTATATATTGCATTACAATACACAGTACTGCTCAAAAGCACATCACCATCTCTCATCTCTCAAGATGAGAGACGATAGTCTCGTCTTGGGAGAACCAGTGAAACATTATTATTTTGGAATAAATTACAAGCAGTTAGCATGCGAGAAAACAATATAATTATTAATTGCTTGTGAAGTTCTCTGTAGTGTAGCTTCAAGAGGATTTGCATCATTACATGTAGACTCAGATAGATGGGGAAAAACCTTGCAGCCTTGTGATACGAGATGGACATGGATTATCTCTCCCTCTTTTCACTAACCAAAATGGTTAGTGCAAGCCCTAGACCCACAAGCCCAAACCAAATGTTTACTAGTCCATGAATGGTTGGCCATCGTGCTTAGCCTTGAGTAAGCCTTAGCCTCCTTAAAGAACAGAGGTGTTCCATACAAACGTCAGATCATGTGTACTCAAGAAATCCATGGTCGAGTGTCAGTTGGTAGTCCCTTGATTGACCCTCGATCGACATCTTGATCAACACCCAATGGACATCTTCATTGATACTCAGTCGACACTCAATCAACATCTCAGGCAACATTCAGTCGAGAGTTGACGAATTTTTGCAGACAAGCCACTGAGTGTCAATCGATACATAAGTGTCGGTCGACACTGCCAACTATCAACTGACTGTTGATCGAGTGTTGATCGAGAAGTCGATCGAGTGACGATCGAGATGTCAAAGGAGTGTTGATCAAAGGTACATGAATCGATCAACATTCGACTGCAGATGCCTTTAATACACATGATCCCAAAGATGTGCATGTAACAGCAACGATACTGCAAAGTTTACTCAGAATGCAACATCACAACATTACAATGGTTTTCATACATGTTCTACTACACTCTTGTAAGGTAATGATTTACGACATGTCTTGCCTCTTAGCTCCGACAGGTCCACCATGCTGTTGTCCTGTGTTGTTTGGCCCTCTGATGATGAATCTCGTGTTGTCATGGTTACAGTTGTGGAATCAAGAAGAAGCTCACAACTATCATCGCGGACAAACAAGTGGTTCAGAAGCAAGCCCCCAGTACCACCTTCATCAAAGGCTGCTGATGTCTTGTGGAACAATGGATCAACCTATAAACAACATTGACAGATAAATTATTAATCAAATGAATATTATCAGCAGTAGCCCACCATATTTTTTCGATTATATATAGTGCCTAGCGTTTATTTCAAACGTGGCTTCATTGATACAGCAATTATTTGACTTTTTCAGAATATATTTGAGGCTGGCGGTTATTAGGATTTTTACACAATATTTTTGAGAGCTTAAAAAATAATTAAACATAAAGTTTATTTTATTATATAAAAGTTAGTGGGTCTTATTTACAAATCTACCTGTCAGTGTCAGACCTGGAATTTACTTGGGACCCAGCATTTAAATATAGTTAAATGAAATTTAACATAGTTAACGACTAGGAGCTAGTCTGGTCACTAGCGTTTTTATAGGCGGTTGTTAGAGTCTTGGCCGTCTGTGAGCATTTGGTTAGCGTTTGGTGTGTTCTGTAGCGTTTGATATAGTTCAATGAAATTTTACATAGTTTTTGACCAGGAGCTAGTCTGGTCAGTAGCGTTTTGTTGTAGGCATTTGATAGTGCCTTGGCCATCTGTTAGTGTTTGTTTAGCGTTTGGTGCGTTGTGTAGCGTTTGCAGCAGTCATATGGTCCTGAGAGCCCTGGGGCTGACATTGTCCAGCAGTATTTTTGGTTAGTACATGTTTTGTCATCCCATGTGCTCACAGTGTGTTCATCGCTCTGTAAGTGTCAGGCATTGTGGATTGAATTATAGTTTAGCGGTTCTCGCCGTTCCCTCCCTATCCCCCCCTCTTTTTAGCGCTTTTTTTTTTTTTCCCACCAATGCCATCTGGCTTGAGTGTGACGGGTGCCTGTAGGGGGCTTGGCGCGTGGGGCTTGTGGGTTGGTTGCGGGTTGGGCAGGTCAGTCGTGTGTTCTAGCGTCTTGGGGATGTGACTGCGGTTGCAGCCCCCACGCTTCGTAGGCACCTTCCCTCCACTAGCAACTTGGGCATTTATTTGAGAAAATATGGTATATCAGTTACAACAAATTCCACCCTTGTTAACTTTGCAATTTTGTCTAGCAGTAGCCTACAGAGCAAGTCCTTCAGTACAAGAGATGAGTTTTCTACACATGCAAAATTATATAACATAAAATTATGAAGTTCATTGTTACGGGTTCAAAGTCTTCTTTTCCATAAGTGTATGACTGTGTGCAAAAGTGTGTCTTGAAAAAAATAAACATAATTATAGAAAAAAATGGATGCAGAGGGCAACCCTTGACAAATTGGCCTACACTCGCATGCAGCGCTGGCTCAACTAATTAACATAAGAAATACACATGTAAGTAACGATTGTAAGAAAAATACATAAACAAAGAGATATGAGTCTGAACAACTAACTTACCTCAAAAGCTAAGTCAAACTGGTTAACATTCAGGTTCTTGAGATTTGTCTCTATTGTATTTCCAGGTCTGTGATGAGAAGACTGCAATAAAAAGACAGAGTACATATTTCAGTCTGAATTCAATAGACTATTAAAAAATAATCTTCACAGTTGTGAAGTAACTAACTTTGAGCAGCTAATTAGAAAGCAGTGCTGCACACTAGTAAAGGAAAGAGTAGCATTAGCAAGCCTCTAACCTATGACCTCTGTGAAATATGCAGGGAAAAATTACAGGGAAATTAAGTCTAGCAAGATTTACATGAGTTTGCTCTTGTGGCAAATTTTGTAGAGTCATCAGATTTATGGATGGAAATTAGAACAATCATGTGAATCCTCTTAGGCAATTAGGGGGCAGGTTTAAAAGTTATTTGCCCAGAATGATGAGCAATGTCAAAATTAAGGTTTCAACCTGTGGCATTTCAGCTGACAAATTTTTTCTCTACACATAGACACCATTAAATTTAAATTTTGCATCATAAATTTGTCATGGTTGGCTTTACTTTCAAGACTTGACACACATGACAGAGTTCATGTTTTCATTGTTAAGCTGGACGGGAAAAACTGAGGTCTGATTGTCTGGGGCAAGTAAATTTTGCTCTTGGGCAAGTGAGAATAGAAGTTCAGTGGGCCGGTGGGCAAGTGAAATTAGCCTCAGTAGTCCTGTGAGTCTGAATGAAAATGTCAGCTTAATAAATGATAATTTCCAGTAAGAAGCTATTTCAAAACTTAAGACTGCAAGATTAGTTTTAATCATTGAGTTGAAAGCATGGATTAGTTGGGAATCCAAGGATACTTTATTTGAGTTTGTCCTCTGATTTGCCATACTGGCTGCCAAGCAGGCAAGTAATATTTAAGTGGGGGCAAGTGAAAAATGAATTTAACTGGCCCACTGGGCAAGTGGATTTCAAATTTGTTTTCCTGCCCTGTTAAGTTACACATTTATTTATTGTTATGTTAGTACCTTCTTCGGCTTCTGAGGTCCTTGTTGCGCTTCACCAGGCCCTTCTCCACCATTTTCATCTCCATCTGCAAAACATGATACCCAACTGTGTAAACAGGTCAGAGGCCTTACAGTAACTAATGCACAGTTTGACTTAACAATATGCTACTTCAAACATTCCTTTGATTACAGATCATGAATTATGCCCATTATGTCCTAACTTAACAAATCAAAATGCACTTTTGGCCTGCCTCGTGCCACTTGTTTTAGAGCACTGAGAAATCCACTGCTAAACCTAACAAGTGTAAAATGCGAGCATAACGCAAGATAAAGTAAACAGGAGTGCATTTTCACTTCTTTTTTTAGGAATACAATTCAATCTGACTCGATCTGGCCCGATCTAAACCTCATCGACAATTGATCATTGTGATTTCTTGATTTTTCTGATGTTAGGGTTACACTTAGTTTTTTGGAACTCCATATCAAAACAGATTGTCACAGGGTTCCATCTCAAGAATGTTTACACAGCGCTTTGTGGAAGCCAACTTAAAGCTTTAATCTGTTATTTCTTGCTTTATTTCATGGATAGAAATGATACTGATATCAGAGGAATAAAACACTAGCCAGCGCCAGTCAGTTCTGGGTTATTTGTTCACCTGCTCCTAACATGCAGAACAGGCGTAATTTTTTTTGCGTATTCTAGGTGAACAGAGGCGAAAGTGAGGCGAGCCTAAAGAGCGCGTCATGTACGAGAGGAAAAGCACGAAAAAAAAATCGCAAGTACGCTAGTAGCCTGACACTTGTATTATACCTAATGTTTTTGATAAAATGTGTTTAATTAAACAGAATATACAAGTGTTATGCTTCTGGTATCATTATGAATTAATCTGATCAGGTCTGACGCCCTGATCTGACCCACGTTGATATATACAATGAGATATTGATCACAACGTACATAATATTAACATTTTTGTGATTTACACCTGTTTGTTTATTTGCAGAAAATAAGCATTAGTTGTAAGTTTTTAATCCGCTCATCGTGATCTTTAGATTTGTTTGTGCAACTAAAACCTGTCATTTCAGTGTTTTAGCCTGTAATTTATAGTCAAAATTGATTAAATCCCAAGCAAGTTGTGGGCGTGGTGGCCAAAATCATAATACAAATGTGGTTAAATGTAATTTAAGCTAAGTTAAACGCGAAACAATGCTGGTCAGCAGCCTTCCCCTGTTTTGGACATGCGCAGTGGTGTGGGGTCTGCTGGGCGTCGTGTGGTTTTACAGTGTGGCTTTTAAGGTCAACTCATTCTCACGTGCATTTGTGCTGTTTCGACTGTGCTTGGCGATTCAGCTCCCTGCCCTCCCTCCCTCTCTGGTAAGTATGAGGTAAGTATCATGGTTCCACTGTTTTTGCAGTGTGACGGTGCCTGGTGGTTGCCGCTCACAGGGTTGTCATGGTTGCCCTACAACTCGGCTCTTGTGCACAGGGTTGTCATGGTTACCCTACGCGCTCAGCTCTTGTGCTCGAGGCTCCACTATCTTTCCAGGCACCTTCCCCAAGCTCATCTATTGTTGATGAGTTTAAACTGGCGGTAATTCAAGGTTTTATGCCTGTCTTTCATAAACAAAATTGATTAACCCAGGAGTATCCAGAACTGCCATTCACAGGAATCTTACATTAGGAAAGCAAAGAATGGTTATTTTTTTACACAGGAATGCACTAAGGCCCACATATACCTTGTGTCCATGTGACTTTGGTCATGTGGACATGAGGCAAAACACAAGCTTACAATGCATTAGGTCATATTTCAATCAAATTACAAGCCCCGTCCAAGTTTTTGTATCCTTCCTGGCCAGAATTGTTCCTGCTATTAGACATCCACTTGGTAAGTTTCATTGCATATGCAAAAGAATATTATTATACCGGCAAGTGTATATGTACTAACCTTGATTTTCAGCTCTTCCTAAACCTCCTAACATTTTGTAGGCTTGGGCATGAATGGAGTCAACACGGCCAGCATAGATTTTAGCACTTGCATCTAGAGTGCAGCTTGCAACCTGTTATCACATGACAAATAAAGTTATTTGTCATAGCAAATAGGTAACAAGCTCCATCTCTAATAAGCTCCTCCCCCTCTTTAAATTCAGTTTTTTGATAGCTAAAGCCATACCAACCCATTCCTGGCTCTTACTAAACCTTGCCCTTTTATAAAGATGGTACTGTCATCCAACAGTTTTGCACTCCAGCCCCCATTTCGAGACTGTTTTTAGATGAGATTGACAAGGGCGCAACTGGACTTCTGGAAATCTTAATGGAGTTTGTTAAGACAGTCCACTGAAATCTAATGATAAGTTTACAACTACCCATATTTAACATTTGATGTACAGTTTGAGTTATAATCCAAATGCAATCTACAGAGTACAAATAATGCACAAAACGAGTACAAATTTCCCACAATATTCACTGATTACTAAGCAATATTCATTTTTTTAACCTGGAAGTTAGTCATGTCTCCCTCTTTGACTGTCTTGATCAAATCTTGCATGTAATCAATCAAATGCAAACCAAAAGCATTCTTTGCATTGATTTTCTGAAAGAAAACAAAGCTAGACTGAATTAAATTGTTTTCTTTTTAATTCCAAGCTCAAATTATCATTACAAAAATAATCAATCAAACTTTATTTAAAGAGGGTTACACTTAATAGTTTTACAACTAATAAACCTGTGGCCCCCAATTAAGAATTATAAAAGACTTATTATAAATATTTTAAGATCTGAATTAAAAATCTAAATATACAAAATATAAGACCATTATCTACAGTTGAGAAGTAAATATTAGACATTAACATTACTCAGTCTAAAAATAATTGTCTAAAAATGGAATAAAAACCCTGTGCCTAAGCTGACTTAATCTAAAATGTTTATGTAATAAATTCTTTAAAATATTCACAGATTGAGAGGTGCATATTTTAAGGGGAGGTGATTCCACCATTTGGAAGTTCTTACAGAAAACATGCAGCCACCCACTTTGATATCAATGAATTATGTGCTCAGTTGGAACAACTCTATTCCATGGATGTACACTGTATAGTAATTTTTTTCAGCTCTCCATCTTTACATTTAAAAGATTTCAAGGGCATTACAAGGTTCATCTGCTTGCTCCAGGGGCAGTAAAAAGAGACACCTTCAACCCTGGGAGAGGAAAGGAGAGGGGTGGCAAATGGTTTTTCAAAAACCATCAAATTTCACAGGTCTTACAGTCTTGCTTTTTAACCAGTTATTAGACTTGCCACAAGCCAACCTTTGCCTAATCCTTAACTTTATTCATCTTCAGTCTTTGAGCGACAAAGTCTTTTTCATGCCAGTTTTACCATATCTACCATCAGACTTAACTGATAATGATCAATGATCAATGAAATACAATTGATGGGCAATCCAAGGGTGTTCAATTGATTACACGCTGATTTATTGCCAAATATCAATGAGAACTGGATGACGGGTAACAAAAAAAATTGTGATGTACATTCATTACTCGTTGTCTTGTTTTGATTCTATTGACAACTCATCAATTTTTTATCACCTGTTAATTAATATTTATCATTATTATATGGTTCTGTCTCACAAGGACTGTGAACTACCAAATTCACGAATTTGATTGGCTGACATTGATATTGAAAGCGGTCTAGATTTTCCCATCTAGACTGGCATCTAGACCGGTAATATTTTGCAGTGATAATGTAGAAAACTAAAATGCAAAATCATTGTCCATTTTCTTCTAACAATATTTATGAAAGTGCCAAAAAGCCTGAAGAGAAAAAAAAGTAAAGAGGATGAGCAATCTTTGGCAGTATTAAATTCAGCTCATTGACGTTCGCAAGCAAAATGTCAGTTAGTACAAACCAGTTACATTAAACGAATTAAATTGTTCTTGTTTGCCATGTATTAAATATCTCATTAACCAAGCTTAGTCGGTCTGTACTCACAACCTCAGTCAAGATTCTCCCATACATGTACAGACCTCCTGCTTGGTTAATAAGAGCTAACTATTAGTTGTTCATTAATATTCTCTCATTATGATGCATAACTGTTACAAATACAATCATTTTTTTCGTTAGAAAAAGTGACTCTCCTGTTCTAATCGATAACTGAAAATTTGGTGGGCTATCGACAAGATATCAGTGATTGACTAATCAGATGATCACCCATCAATGTCTAATATTATTGATTACTCATGGTACAGAGTTGTATATGGCAAACTAGGGGTTCAATGGCCTGACAATATGATGGCCAAATTTCGGGATGTGCAAACATATCTTTACTCACATTTTCAGTTGACAACTTTATACAGTTTGAGTACAAGTCTTTTAGTTGTACATTAGTCAGACCGTTAGTTCCTGCTGTCTGGCTTCTGGTAAGAAGATCAAAAGAAACATTTCAGTAAGTAAGAATAAACAAAAACATAACAGTTACAGTTGTGAACCAATGTAGCAGTAATGTAACTCAAAAGTGCGATAAACGTACATATATGAAGTTACTACAAATAAACGCCATATAAACTTAAGCTTAATATTATTAACCCTTAAGTGGAGAAACTTCAAAGACTCTCAAGCTTTTAATATTTGTCCTTCCCTTTGTTGCTCTTTTATGTAACATTTTTAACAACAACAAGAAAATAAAGCTGTACCGTTCACTATCAAGACGACTTGCACTTCTCGGGGTAGCAGGACTTTGAAGGGTTGCAGATGTCGCTTTCGAAAGACGTCTTTGTCTTCTTTCAGCAGCGTCGTCATTCTCTGCTAAGTGATTTGTCGGCGTGTTAGTACTTGTCAGGACGATTGCACGCCTTCGTCTCGCACTTGGAGAAATAAAATCCGGCGTTCGAAATGGCGATGCGACAGCCGCCATGTTTCACGGTTCACCGTGAGGAACAAAATGGTGATTTCAAGGTGATTCGAGGGGAGACAGCGATGAGACAGCCTGGAATTACTTTTTCCTCAATCAAAGTTTGACCCAGAAAAGCTGATTAAACTTTTTATAGTTGTGTACTCTTCCAAGATCTTCGAGCTTCGCGCCCAAACAACCGTGTCAACAACCGTCTCTTCAAATCACCACGTGACTTTATGAAAAGTTGCTAACCCTCCCCTCCCAACGTAAACTTACAACGTAGCGGAAAGATGGCTGGTTTCGTGACAGCGAATCGCTGGGCAACAGGGGTTGAAACTCATAAAACTACAGAAGGACGAATTTTGTGTACAGGAGTTGGATGTGTTGGATGTTTTCCTGAAGTTTTAACCGAAGAAGCTAACGAGCTTGGAGTCTGTGACGTGGATCTGTCGGGAAGCATTTTAGGTCTTCGGCCGTTTTTAGACGAAGAAAATTCCCGGGAAAACTTAAAACTGAAAGGAAAACACTTTTCAAGGAGAAAAAAGAATTTGAAACCAAAGATGAGGGGACGCAAAAGAACCATGAGGGAGAAAAAGGTTTCTTCCGATGGAGATCTGAGAGACTTTGAAAATGACAAAAGCAAATCTGGAGATGCCTCAACTTCCGAAAATATGCCCCAAACAACTTCGACCGTAGCGACGCAGACGGAGCCGTCCGAATTGGGAATTGATGGTCAACCGCTTTCAAAACTCGAAAATGATGTGCACAGGCAAGATTTACTAACTCTTGAAGAAGGAAACAGGGCTGACATAGAGGGAAATCCATTTAACAATCACGCACAAATTGGCGCTAATTGCAACATTGTTCAAGTTGACGACAACGTAAACAAAACACACAGGAATCCAGTGGGTTTATTTACTCGCTCATCTGGCTCAAGATTCGAAAAAATCCACGATAAAATGTACATCGCAAATGGTAAGAATATAGCGCTAAGTTCGTGCGATAGTAATCTCACTTACAAAGACACTATTACCGAACACGCGAAGGACTTTATGACCACAACAGAGCAACAACAGCTGACCTCAACTGGAGAAGACGCAGTGTGTTTTTTATTTGCCTTGGAATACTACAATAGCCATCGAATGTTACCGGACTTTAGGGTCATGGAGATCGTCGAGGCACTCAGTAAAGACGTGGATCTCAAGGACATTAAGTGTGTTCAAAGAATTTCTCGGCGATGGCATATGGTATTAAAAAGTCGCAAATACATCAGGCTTTTGCGACACTCGGGGTTGAAGTTGAGAGGGAGGGTGTACCAGCTTATAGATGACGTTGATGGATATTTTGATGTGGTTCAATGAAAGAATCGAGTGGTTTATTAAACTTGAGTATGACTTTTTATATCTTATTGAGTCTTAAACTGTTCTGTCACTTGTCATCAGTGGTAGACTTGCAAACCCAACTTTTCAATGAAGGCATGCAAACAGGAAAAGCTTGGCCTTCTGTACCCCTCCCCACTCTTGATCTCCCACTTTTCCCTTCAAATGTGGGAAGGGGGGGGGGGGAGGGGGGGGCGGTGGAGTTGGGGTACAATGTTGTATAAAGGGATGAGAGTTGAATCCCACCCTAAGCCCAATCCCTGGGCTTGCACTGTAGGCAGGTGAGACCACCAACTTTTTTGTTTCCCAAGAATATCTATATTCCCTTTGTGGGAAACAGTCAACATCATTTGTTACAACCTCAAAGTAGCCATTGAGAGTAGGGATAAAAATGCTAGCTATATAAAAATCGCAGATATTTCCTGACAACTTTCTCCAACGGATATACAAAAACAACACAACAACAAAATATGAATTCTGTTAACACTAATTTGCCCAGACCTTGAACAATAAAAATTCAAGATGTGGTCTATCATTACTAGCATCAATTTTAGTCATTTCAAGTTACATCTATGAACCCAGGAAAAGAAACACGCCAATGTGCAAGTGACACTGGCACATGGTCAGTGCCATGTAATTATATAACATTTATGGTTATATAATAAGTCAAAGTTATATAACCTTTCTAGCTGCTCATGTGTGATCCAAATCTGAATATCCTGTTCAAATATAGTCCGAAGTTAGGAATATATCGGCTGTCTCAGCACATCACAAAGTATTTTTTGCTTTTCACTTCACAAGATCCTACCAAATATAGGATCATCACCTCCCAAAGGTTTCCTCTGAGTGAAGTTCATTTGCCTTACAAGAAACTTCTTTTTTTGGGAGATGAATGTTCATGTCACAAGAGAGGAACAAAAAGTTCCGAGTCCCTGAAGGGATAAATACCATGACCTCCCAGATGCCAGTGGGGTGCTCTACACTCTAGCTATAGACCACTTAGTTAGTTCATAAGATTTACACGGTTAAGATTTTTATTTCAAAAAGCGTTTTAGTCCTCAATCAAAATTCCAAATTTTTTTCTTAACGAGAAAATACAAGACTTGATAATGACAAAATACCCTCCCTGCAATTTCTAAAACAGCAACAACAAAATGACACTTGAACAAGCAGCTGCACAAAACATTAG
Source organism: Orbicella faveolata (assembly GCF_042242905.1). Lineage (NCBI taxonomy): Eukaryota > Metazoa > Cnidaria > Anthozoa > Scleractinia > Merulinidae > Orbicella > Orbicella faveolata. Next base: position 15,307,235 of record NW_028301536.1, on the reverse strand, counting down.
CAAACTGCAATTTTTATTATCGGTTCTCAATGAAACTGTACAGTCTAATTAATTACATGAACTAGTTCTCAAGTTTTTGCTTTTTTTTTTACATCAGTAATGAGAAAACAAAGAAATGCCCCATCCCTCCTCAGAAAAGCTCACAACCACCCCCTGAAATTTCTGTTTATGACTGTAAAAGTAAAAGTACTGGAGCAAAGACCATTACTATTAGGAATTCTCAGAAATGCTGGAAGTTTCAGTCTACCAACAGAAGGAAATGTCTTTAATTTATGGCCAATTTGTAGAGCAGTGACTCCATATAATTACTTAATGCCACAAAAACTCTTGTTTTACAAGTACAAGCATAATTTAAATTATTTGCTTCATTAATCTTTATTTTGTATTAGCAGTAAACAAGGCAGAGGTGAGCCTAGCAGAATCAAAGTTTTGACAAAAATCTGTCAAGCAAGGAAACTCTTTTTTGAAGAGGGTGAAGAAGTCACCCATGAACAGCAATGACCCTCATATCACATTGCTTCACCCGAGTTGCTGGTAATCAGTGTAAAGCCCCAAGCCAGCATTCAAATGTAACACAATGTGTTGGGCACCTATAGTAAATCAACCAACATTAACAGTGGTGTACATACCAAGAGTTTTATCTTTCAACTAAGTTGTTGTAGAAGAATAAGAAAAATTAATCAAAACATAGTGAGGAAACCTAGGATCATTTGGTCAGACAAATCAAGTTGCTACAATTAAATAGAGTTTTTTCACAGGCAACTGTAAAATGCCACTTGCCTGCTACAGAAACAAAGTCTCACTTTACGATTGTGTAAAGAGTTTCAAGTCTTTGGATCCATGTATTATTTCCACAAAGTAGAAAATATCAGTTTTAGAGAGTCACTATATCTTATCTGATAGAGGTAGATGGCTTATGGAGGTCCTTAAAGGAGAATGACTGGGGTGCATGGAATTCTGTTGGGGAGATTTTAATCACGTCATTTTACACAATGCCTGAAGTAGTAAGCGGTTGCCAAATAACCCAAGTTGCACAGCAACAACTTTTGGCATGTTGTTGCTATTTTTGGCACGTAACACAAATTTGCCATTATTGTCTAGCTCTACAGGCCTTGTTCCCCTAATTGTAATAGTGACCTAAATGTTTAACATAATATAACAGCTGCAAGCTTAACCACCGTTATGTGGGCTAACATTACCCCTTCATGGCTTTATCCTGGAAAATAGTAAACTTTCTGTATTACTTAAGTATCTACAAGCACTCAGATGCCATGTGATTTACTACCTTACACCAACAAATAAAGTATATACAGCTATCTTAACCTCAAGAGACTTTTTTGTACAAAGATACAATAAACAGAAGACTAAGACTTGACTATAAAACAGGTCATCTTAAGGTGGTGACTGTTCCCTTTCCATTCTGGTCCGGCGAGTAATTAAGGAAATCCCACATGAGAATTGTGTCATCATGGGAACTGCTCACTATCTGAAAATCATCAAACTGCAGCCTGAAAACTCTGCCATTGTGTTCCTAGAAAGTGAAAGAAGGTGATAAATGCACAAATTAAGAACTGCCTCACAAAGGTGAGGTTGGGTGCCTGAAAAATCCAGGAGCTATTGGCAGCCAGCTCCTAGATAGAGACCACTCCTATAGGTGGCAAATCAAGGCAACCCAGCCATGAGCTTCCACGTAGAAGGGAGAAAACTGGGCACACGACACAATGATAAAACAGTAGAAAGAGAGGACGGGACAGGGGAAGGGAGGGGAAAGAACCTCTGAGAAGAGTCCCAAGCTAATAAAAAACTGCTAATACTCAGGAAAACCTTGACTTAACACAAACTACTACAATGCCCTCTGGTCCAAGAACAAATGGAATACTGGCACATGCACCTTGATAATTAATTTTGTAACCGGTATTTACTTGAAATGCAGGATTCTAACTTGGTAGCAGTAAGGTGGAGTGCTACATGCATCACACACTTACCACAAGAGTTCTAAGGCACAGCGTCCCTGCTGGAGCTCTTGGATCTAAAGCAGCTTGAAGATCCCACACTTTGATTTTCCTGTGACAAAAACATACAGCATGTTACTACCACTGTCAGCAGTTTTGTAGAACAGGGAACCATTAGTGTGTGAGAGTGGATCTATAGACCTCTAACAGTGACGTCAGAACCTTACGAAATTAGGACTTGAAAAGGTGTTAGTGCATAACCTGCCTAACAAGGCCTCTGTAGTGCGGGGATTCTGAAAGCACATTTCACATCAGCTGGCTTTTGCTGGAAAATGCCTCTATGTTACCGGCAATTCCACCTTTGAAGAGGGTTACACAGGGTTATTCTCATGCGTGATTGGAAAATTATTCTTCATGATCTGTGACCTGGAGGTTTTGTGCGACCTGTGAAGAATTATTAAACAATATTCGTGATTTTACCACTCTATTCTACGTGATTTTGAGACACCAGTCCTCCCAAAGGTTAGAGTCATCTATCGACAGTGACTTAGTGTGCAATTTGCAATATGGAGCCTTGAGTTAGCCTCTCACAATTCTGCTTTCTTCAAACACTCTTTCTAGTGTAAGAGCTGGTTATTAAAAAGAGTATCTTACTTGCTTATTTTCCTGATTTAGGCAAAGGTAAAGTCTGCATGCGGGCCAAGTGGCCCATCGGGCCGGAGCTTATCCCGATTTCTGTAGCATGAAGTGACTAGGAGTATTTCTACTCCCCCCTGGATGGGATGCTAGTCCATCGTAGGGTTACCCCCAGCAATAAGTTTGCCGGTACCCATTTATACACCTGGGTGGAGAGAGGCACTGTGAGAGTAAAGTGTCTTGCCCAAGAACACAACACAATGTCCCCGGCCAGGGCTCAAACCCGGACCGCTCGATCCAGAGATGAGTGCACTAACCATGAGGCCACCGCGCCTCCCTATTTTCCTGATTTAGGAAAACAAAATTTTTATATCTGCGATCCTTTATTTTTTCCAGTCATGAACCATGCCAGAGATTCGCCTGTTGACCCTCATTAAAATGTGCTCCAAAGCCCTTTATATATAATATTCTAGGTATTGGACAGGGTAGGTTTTCTTTAAAATCTGATCAGTGCCACTCTTTTTCATAAAAATAAATAATATTTTGACTTGAAGATCCTTACCCATCATAAGCTCCACTAACTATCCTTTTGTTGTCAAAGCGAATACACCTGAAAACCAAACACCTCAGTGAGATTCAAACACACAACACTGAAATCAATCCACTACAAGGTACTCTAAAATAATTTTTCACTTTTATGAGTAGGGGAATCAGATTTGGCAGTCCAACCCATACCTTGAAAACATGCTACTGTCTGGTACATGTACATTTGTATCTTAATTTGAGAGAAAATACTTCACCAATTACCTGACTAATTCCTCATGGCCTTCTAAGACTCTAAGACATGCTCCACATTCAATGTCCCATAATCTGTTAGGAGGAAGTTACAACACACATGAAAATATACAACTGCCACAAAACATTGTTGATAGTGTTAAACTACATGTTCTTTTATGGTTTTATTATTGCATTGACCGGTTGGAAAGCATTCTCAACTATAGCTCATATACATGTAACTATGAACAATCAAATTATGAACAAACACTGATAAAAGGACAGACAATGAGTGGCCAATTGTAATCACTTAACAATTGCGTAACATCAAGCGAAACTCCAATATAACAAACTGCCAAGGAGAACATTGAAAAAGTGTTAAAAGTAAGAAGACACTGGGTAGCCAGAAGTTCTGTGCTATACATTTTTCATACAACCAGCACTGACTTTTCTTGGACTAAATAATATGATTTTTATTACACTGAAGACTTTGCTATAAAGGGACCTCTTAAACCAGGGACCACTTGACAAATTTAATTTGCATATTTAAATTACCTTATAGTATTATCTGAAGAACCACTAACAACCAAACGATCCCGATACTGTAAACAAGCTATTCCACGCTTGTGTCCATTCAGGGTTCTGACAAACTCACAAGTGGACGTGCTCCACACCTGAAAAAAATGGGAAGATTGATTAGCAAAAATAACTTAAAACATAAGTTTAGGTACAAAGTAAACACGAAGTCACTGGACTCTTTAGAATGACCTGGAAACATCAGGACAGAAACTAAATAAGCACTGACAAGCTCCAGTCATCGAGTTATCACCAAGCTGACAGACAACATCACGCTGAAATGGTCAGATGTCACCACAATCCAATAATATTGCTCAAATCTTCACCATTTCACTTGAGACACTATTTTTGTGCTAGGTGTGTGGGACAAGTGTATGAAGAGTAGAGCAGTCTGAGAAAATACCAGTATTAGTGTATTGCTTGGTAACTCAAGGAACAACCTTACAGAAATCCATGTTACACAATTAAACATTCCTCTATTCAAAACTGCCACTGGCCAAAGAACATTTTATTATAGGGCAAGTACCATCTGGAACTCATAGGACCTTACTTTAAAACTCTGTAGAACTATTTCAATTTTTAAAAAAGCATTGAAACGTAAATCAATTGTAGAGTTTTTAAATTCATGATTATCTAAATTAGAATGTAATATTATTAATTTTAGTATATTAGTATTTAATTGTAGTATTGTACCATATTGTCTTCAAAAAGCCCCCATGAGGAAAGATGATAAAGGATGGATGGATGGATGGATGTATGTTCTTAACAGAACAAATTTAGTGCATTTTATACATTGAACATTATAGTTGGATTTGATTTTTGCAGTGCTTCAACTACTGGAATACCTTTATAGTTCTGTCTCCAGATGCAGACACAATGTACTTGTCATCAAAGTCCACTACATTAACAGCAGCTCTGTGTCCAACCAGTACTCTCCTCAGGTTTATGTCAGTAGGCGACTGCATATCCCACACAGCTATGGATCGATCCTTTAAATGAAAGAAGTTGTGTTACATTAAATACAATGTGGGTAAATAGGTAAGTGAAAAATGCATTCAAGCCCATCAGGCTTTTGCTTATGGGTTTCTGTAGCATGAAGCAACTAGGAGTATTTCTACTCCCCACTGGAAGAAATTGCTAATCCATCGTAGGGTTACCCCCTACCTTAAAATCACCAGTACCCATTTATACACCTGATTGAAGAGAGGCACTGTGAGAGTGAAGTGTTGACGCCAACCACTAGGCATTGTACCTCCCACACCAAATGTTAAATAAGTTAAGTAATTAAATGCTAATCACACAGATTCTTTTTCCACAGATTGACACAGGAATTTGCCTAACAAGACCTTTCTTATTTTGGTGAACATTGCAAGAAAGAGCTCAACATAAGGAACAGCAGGTTTGCACAAGGTCGTCACTTGACTACAACCCCCAGAACTCGGTTTGGTTTGCCTTTATTATTCTAATTTTAAAGCTGCAGTGAAGTTTAAGTAAAAAATTACCCTAATTAAAATTTTAAAAGGAAAAGGGAAGAATTCTGGTAGTTGACATAGTCAATTGACGCCATCATGCAAATGGCCTATGCAGTGCTTTTTATTATTCTTAGACCACATCATCAGAAATAAAAAGAAACATTGTGCTAGTAAATCAAAGTCGGTTGAAAGGCATGAGGAAAAAAGTAGCAGTTGATGTTGTTCATTGATACATACTCCAATAACCATCGGCATTAAACCACTAAAGTACAAGTTTAAGCAGCTTTCTGTAAAATTATTAAATAATTAGTGCATAAAAAGTACATCAGTAGGTACCTTTGAACAGGTCACCATCATTCCTTCCTGAAATCTTAGATGAAGCACAGCCTCACAATGATGGATCAATGTGTTCAACATTTCGCCAGTATGGACATTCCATACTCTGCAAAATAAACAATCATCATGTGATACAATACCAACTGCCAACAGTCTTTCCGACATAATCCTATAGGTTACAAAATTGTAAGCTGGCGTGTGGGGCTAGACAGGTTCATGTGAGCCAGGCTGAAGAAATCTATCTGGTTCCTCACACATATGTCAGTATCTCAATCAGTATGTCAAAGCTCCTAACCTTCACCAACATACATGATTGCCGGTTTGCAACTTTCCCAACAAATCAAGCTCAGTATGGGTGGTAGGATAAAATACTAGAAGTGTCTATATTGTGTATAGAATTTTATGGTTTCGGTATTTCTTATGGTCGAGTTTGGATGGGTCAGGTGGGAAGGCATTTGCCTCTCTTCCATTTTACAAGGGCCTTGCTACATGTGCACTAGACATCTCAAGTAAAATCATTTCTCATTTGGCCCTCCCACTCAAATAATGAGCTCAGGCTTCTAAGATAACTGGTGCATGTTCTTCACGTTTAAGTATTGTAGCATCATTTTTTTTTTTACTTTCACCACTAATCTGTCTAAAATATTGAATATAGTCTTATCACTTCTAAATGCACTACAGGGATTATTAGAAGTAAGGAGTGTGACAAGCATACCTGACTGTGGAATCACTTGAACCAGTCACTGTAACATTCTCATCATATTGAAGACACAAAACAGATCCAGTGTGGCCTGTTAACACTTTCACACATTCTAAAGTGTTTTTGTCCCATATCTATGGGAAATAAACAGAAAATCAAAAAGTTATTCAACCATGTTTTTGCTGAATTCATACCCTATTGCTGAAATAATATTGTAATTAAAAAGACTTCACCAAGAGGTTGCCAGGATAAATTGACTGGTACATTAGATTTAAGGGAAGTAATACCAACATTTTCGTTTAAGGTGGCTCTCAACAGTTTCCAGCATTTTTAAGCACTTCTCATATTGCCACTATTTTTCAGTTGACACTGCATTAATAGCATTAAACAAATACCCAAGCATTGGTGAATAACTAATAGTCACTTTCTTGGCATAACAAGTTACCATAGAAATGGTATGAGCTGACGAAAACACCCTTAAATTTAGTTGTGAGGGCTTAATCACTCAAAAGTGAGTCCAGTGACCACCATTTTTTTCCTACCAAATTGCAATTAGCATCTTATGATCCACCTTTTGCCAAGTTTAAAAAAAAATTGTGGGAGTAGATTCAGAACCACCTTTAAATATTAAATGTTCAAAAGTTTAAGGTAGGTTTGGGTGGTAATACAGGCAATAACATTTTTTGAGGAAGGAAATGTTGCACCCTTTACTTGGCCTTTAGATGAAGGTAACAAAAGAAGAGGGCAACAACCTCATCCACAACAAAGCTCCAGGCACCTGTCAACATAGAAGTAACAGAGAAAGTAGGGTGTGGAGGAAAAATTTTCTTTATACTCAGAAAGAACCCTTTGCAAAGCTCTTTAAACATACAGTTGTTAGGTCCATTAAGTTAATCCAATGCATCAATCGCTTAGAGATCAGGATTCAGTATTCCAAGACAAGGCTGAGCACTTTTTAAAGAAAGGGGACCAGAGGAGATTTGTAAGGTGTCTGGGGATGTTGGCCATGTGAAATGACCAAAAGTTACAGTTTAATGTGTTGGGTCACTGGTCAGCTTTCTTAGGTCCATGATCAGAGTTGAGCACTTAAATACATACCTTAATTGTGTTATCTCTAAGTCCACTAACTATTTTCTGGTCATCATACTGCAAGCAGTAGACTCCTTTGCTATTCTCACTGTGGCAGAGGATGCGATGAAGAACATGGCGACCACAACGCCAATTTGTGTCAATTGTCTGTTTCAAAAAAGAAGGGAAAGAAAACACATCATTAATACACTATTTCTGTGACAGTCAACCAATGAGTGGCTGAACTCATGGTGAATAATCATAAATATAATAATTAATAATAATTAATAATTAAAAATTACCAATACAGTGGAATCCTGATTTCTTGAACCCTCATTTTTTCGAACCTCTCGATGACTCGAACCAAAAGTTGTTCCCTCTCCTCAGTCAAACACTGTAATTTTACCCCAGATTTCTCGAACTCTTTGATTTCTTGAACCAATATTATCGTTTCCCTTGGAGGTTCAAAAAATCAGGATTCCACTGTAATTAATAAGGATTTAGGTCCAGCAATTTATAGCAATATTATCACTGTACTTTCAACCTGATCGCAGAATTGAACAAGAAAAAAGAAATTTAATAAGCTAAAGGTGCATAAATGGGTGAAAATGGCAAAGAAAAACAGATAAATGATGTTGGGCCTCTTTCTTCAAGTTCATTGCAGTTTGCATGAAAGTATAACCTATGATGATCAGAAATCAGCTTTGATTGTTAGGTGTCCCTGATTAAAACAAAAATTAATTTTTCATCTGCATTTGCAAATAGAGGTCGTGAATTTTGTAAGAAAATTGACTGCCCCTTTAACAACATGGCTTACCTCAAGGTCCTCTATTATTCTAGGATACAGTCTCCTAAAGAAAGCATTGGTAGGGGGGTCTGGTACTTGAGCTTTGAATAAATACTGGCCCCTAAAAATACAAACAATGGATTATTGGTCAACACCAAGTCACAAAACAAATTACACAAACAACATGTTCCATGCAGAGGTATCACTTTGATTTTAAGACATAAAAATACATCAGGACTTAGTAATTGTGTAAATAGTTTCCCACACATTCATAATTCATCATGTTTAAACAAAGGAAATTATACGTGAACAAAACAACTACAGTGTTTCATAAAATTTCCAAACAAATCAAAGTTTGTCAAATACTCCACTGTGTGTCGTATTTTGAACTCTGTTGTTTCTCCGTGTTTTGAAATTTGAGGCAACACTGTGTCTTACTGTTGATAAATTAGTTGAACTGACTATTTAAAAGTCACATTATGCCACAAGATAAAATCTGATAACACTGATAACCAATCATTGTACACAACCATGACTTGTTTTGCCACTTGTACAGGTATTTGTTCGAATTCTGATTGGCTTGCCTTTGTTATAATTGGCTTGACATTAAAGTTGGAATTTGGGTTTTCATTTTTTTTTTTTGAAACTGCTCAATAGTGAGTAATATTTCAAAAAGTGGTCTTTCTCTTGTTCTGGGAAAGGATAGACAGCAGTGGTCTGGATATCATCCATGCGTTATTGCTTCATGCTGTGGAAACAGGAATTGAACCTGATGAGCCACAATGCAGCCCCATAACAAACTTTTCTACTCTAATTTGTATATCATTCAAGCCCATACCATCCTCTTCTTTCTGATAATCCTCTCCACAAAGGATCTGTTCGGACTTTTCTTTCAATGAGCTTTTTCCACAGCATTCCATCTGAAATTACTCTGTTCCATTCCTTGCAAACTCTTTCTGCAGCACACAAGGAAGTGGCATCCAAAAAGGACAGGATATTTTCAGCTATATGGTCCAAACCTTTAGCTGTAGAACAGAACAGGAAAGAACAATCACTAAAAGAAATCATGGCAATTTTTCATAGCAAATGTGTTATAAGAAGCTATACAAAAGAAGCTTGCATTCCCATCAGACTTGATTAACAATGTTGTTGTAAGTCACAATAACACAAAAAAGTGTTGTGTTCTAGTACTGTCCAAAGTGCAAAATTTTATTTCATATGCACACTATAATTAATTTTGAGGAACAACTGGATGAAAAAAAGAAAAGTTGTGGCCATTTTAATGGCGTTAATCAGACTATCTCTTGTAAATATTTTGCCCAGATTAAGATACACATATAACAAATTCCCACTCACAACAAACACATGTTCCAGTCCTAGATTCATTCTCACTTGAGATCTAGTGTCAAAGTACTCTCATGCTTCACTGCAGATGTGAATCAACATGTAACTAGTTACCACTAGCTGCATGTAGACTTGACATGGTACCTTAATTTACTGCCTCATGAAATGTGATTTACAGCTTGTACAGTTTGCAATGATTGGCCCATACTATTAAAAAGAGGCACGTCTTTGAAACAGGCATTACTACCAATTGGGATGTCTGCTATAATTGAGTTCCACAAATTGCAAAGATCTGATATAACGAATTGCCTTTTGTCTCAACTTCAACACTTTCAAAACAGTTCTGGTGCAAAATCATCCAAATGAAAAGGTTTTTGATCTGCATGAATGTGAACAATTTAACATAACAGGTTGTTAATCAAAACCCATTTCAAAACCAAGGGAAACGACAACATGGAATGGGTCATTTTTCTGAAATGACTTAGTTCATTGACCTGTACTGCACTGAGTTCTATTGTTTTTCTCTGATTCATCTTTATGGTTTCTTTAAGAGTAAAAACAAAACTTGCACTCAATGTTTGTACCTCCATCAAAACAAGTCCTCCCTGTTCATGTACATTTGGCACATTCTGTTGTTAAGAAGTACTTTTTCACATGTACAACTTGAAAGATTTATGACCAAGTTATAAAGAGCATGTGGCATGCATGGAATATTAAAGCTATCTAAAGCTCAAGCAAGTTCAAATACAAGACACTTTGATTGAAGTAAGACAATGAATTGGACAACACCAAAGATGATAATCTTAGAATAATTTACGCAAGGTTTCAAACTCAAAAACACAACTGGCCTGAGGAAAAGCTAACAACAATTTGAGCTTACATCAAAAGCTGGTCATGGCCTGTCTTAACTCCGATTTTTGTGAACCTTATGCTTCCTATGACAACTAAACTTACTCTGGTGAACTATTTTAGATTTCTTTTATTTGTTTATAACGTGAATTAATTCCTAACGTACATAAATCTTGAGCAAACATACCTTGAACTCACGAATACGACTTAAAATTAGCGTTGTGGGGCGCACTCGCTATTAACATGGCAATTCAAGTATTTTATTATGACACACGCAATGATATCGATATTGGTTCCCTAACAAATACAGGGGAAAGTATTTTTAACCACGAAAATCTCGGCGAGTTTCGTAAGAAGCCGCCACCAAAAATAATAAACACGACGAAATCAACACATCGATGCATAAGTAACTATGATACGAACGACGCATCGAGCATTTGATGAATATTATCAACACAAAATGTTTAGTATCCTTTCGTTTCCTGGAATGACTTCAAATCCATCTTGCTACACAGTTTACAAAGGGAGCACCCGCTTAAGCCTACCGCAAAGGGAAAGGTAAACATGCCTCGGCTAAAAACGGCGTAATCAACTTACCAGGTAAAGCAGTTATAAAATCTCTTTGCAACATGGGCTTTAGATACGAATTGATATGTCCGTGTTGGTAATGGCACATTTTGGAGAGCAGATATTCTACAAATTCGACTTGTTGGGTTTCTGACCATTTCTCAAAATGCTTGGCACAAGCTTCACTTTGTTGAATGAAAAGTTCTCGGCTTCTTTCGCTCTCCTTCTCACTGGACTTTTCCTCGTCGCCATCGATAACCATAACCTAAACGAAAGGGGAATGATGTTTTAGTCAAACGTTTTAGTGAGATGATGGGCTTTAAGAGATCATATGAACCTTCATAGCACTAATTCTCTCCTTACACTATCTTCTTCGAAGCCGTAATCAATCATCTCGTCCTCCATAGTTCTAAAATACCGAAGTTTTTTTAGAAGTCCGAAAAAACTCTCTTCCTTCTGTTTGATAGCGAACCTTCCTGAGATCGTGACATCACGAAAAATTCTATTACGCATGAGCAGTGCTGATAATTAATATTTCCAGACCCCTGGCGAGGCGAAAGCGGAAACAAATTCCGGTATCTCTTCGTCTTTTTTATGCCTATCGCAAAAATAGGACATTAATCTGGAATCTTTCCCTTACCTCTCTGTTTTCTCAGATCATGTAGTTTCATCCAGGGGCAAAAGTAACTGAGACACTGCCTGAAAACAAACCTTTTCTCTTCAAGCGTGATGTATCCTTTCGACCCAATCCCATGTTGTAGTCACGTGATAGTGTCGACAAAGCTCAACTCTGTTTGGGTACTACCGGGAGGGTTTTTTTTGTTTTGTTTTTGTTTGTTTGTTTGTTTGTTTTTGTTTTTCATTAAAGGAGGTACGTTTCTTGGTTAGAAAGCTTCTGCAATAGGCCACGTTCGATAAGTCAATATTCTAACATGGCTCCGAAGTTTTCGGGTCAAAATTGCAAAAGTTTAAACTTCCTTTTGCCTCTCAATTCCCAAAAGAGACTTGGATACAAAGAAAACAACATCACCAAATATAAATAGAAGTTTGTCCTGAAAGCCTCGGAGCCATGTTAGAATATTGATATATCGAACGTGGCCTATATACTGTACGGAAAAAAATTATCAGTTAAAAAAAATAAAGAGGCTTTGACTGACGTTCTTCATTGCTTGTAACGTGGAAAGGCTCACGCAGAGGAGTCGGAAGAAACGGAAGGAATTTACTGAGATGCAAAGGAGAAATGCTGGGGATGTTGAGTGTGCAAGTCGGAGTTGAACTGGAATAATTTCTTCCACTGCTGCATCATACGTGGATTTAGGGAGTATTAAAAAGCCCATCGCCCTTCCCCTCCCCCTCCCTCGCTTTTTTTCCGGAATATTAATTTTGCTTCTATAACCAAGTGTCTTACGAGAGGTATTGTAGGATGTTCATTAGCTGTGAGTACGGGGCGAGGCTGTGCTCTCGCCGAATTATTTTTTTGTCCCTTTCTGATAGTCATGTGAAGCATCGAGCCTAAGATGAACACTCTCGTTCCCAGAGTTTTTCCGTTGAAATTTAGAAAGGGTGGGACCCTGTAGACACATGAACACCGATCAGGATAACTAAGACGGTCAACTCAATCCTGTTAGTCCTTATGCACGAATGAAGAGCAATGATGAGATGAGCTCAGAGGGCAACGACAGCGTCATCCACTGAACTGCGCACCAGTTTCCTCTTTCCTAATTTTCGCGTCAATCCTGAACATATATAATGAGGCTTTATTTTCGGTTGCTTACAATGTTAGTTAGCGCCTGCAAAGATCCATTCCCGCATCTTATTCTTGTTTTATTTCATACATTCATGTATCAGATCTCTCATTAATCGCTTCACGGATGTAACAAAAATAAAGCTCCCAGAGTTTTCATCACGCTCCGCGGTAACCCGTTTTCACAGAGTCCTTCAAATCACTTTTATATTTCTATTTTTGTATATGATCAGATTTCTTTTACAGATCCTACCGTATAGCAGCAGCATTTTCGTTTGCGGTCCCTTGCATCATTTGTATTCACTTTTTCAGGCTTCTTTTTTCGCTCATTTTAGGCGTACCTCATTTTATGAGGGAATACTCCGCATATCTAGGAAGCGCTTTGTTACGCTTCAATCATTTCCAGCGGTGCTGATCTTTCTTCACATTGGTGACCATTGGTGGTGGCTGGTTACCTCATGTGGACACTTTAGTGTGATCTAAACGAAGTGATGGTATAAACAGGCGGCAAAATCAGTGTGGCGTGGTGTTCACTTTTTTTAACAAAAACACGTGTACACGTGTGGAAAAGGAACCAAGCGAGACAGGTCAGACAGAGATTTCTTCCGGAATATTCCTCGGGCAATCCCCTCTAAAGCCGTCTATATTCTGGAAAACTGAACGAGACAGATTTAACAGAGGATCCAAAGAAATAGCGTTGCTGAGAAATATACGCCTTGCACAAGAGGGGAGAGAAATCATCAAGACACTCACTGAAGTATAAAAGGACAAGACCCAAACGCGAGGTAACAAACTTTAAACTGAAGAATAGGCTTTCTGAACGAAATATTGTTGGTTTTTTGGTCTTCACGTGATTTCTTTCTGTTTCTGGGGATGTTCTTCATTCAGTTGCATTTGTTGCAGGATACGGACAAACCTTTTCAACTTGAGGGAGTATTTAAAATTGTCGATCTAAAACTTGAATGATCACAAACATGTAATAAAAATGGAGGGCCACCGAGCTCTTTTTTGTGCAGTATGAATAGTAACTATTTGACCCTGGAGATTTTCTTTTAGGACCCTTTTTCAGTAAGTAATCAGAAAGGCATTTTACTAGAAAAATAAACGTAAAAACATGATTTTCGTTGGCATCTTGTCGCCATTAGGGAGCTTAAGAAAACCACGATGGCAACGGCAACGGCAACGACAAAAGGTTTAACGAGGAGAACAATGGCTGTGCACGTGCGTTATAATTCTTGGTACATTTCTTTGCCGTCCTCTGCGAAACAACAACGTGAAATGACCAAATTTCGCGTTGTCTGGAGAACGTGAACCATGAAGGCTATTTTTAAATTTTTAATTTGAATTTATCGATGTGTCCTAGATTCGGTTTCGTGATAGTTTTGACAGTGATAAACAAAGTTAATGACTCTAGGGTATCGCGAGATTCCTAGGTAAGATATAAAATCATTTCTTAATCGGCGTTGTCCTCGGCGTCGCCGTCGTGGTTTCTTAAGCATCCTAATATCAGATGCAGATGTAAAAAGGTTCAGTTAATCTTCATTTGATAATGGCTACAAGATGATGCCGAAACGTCATGTTTTTTAGTTTATTTTTCTTATAAATAAAATGTAATCAGAAAGAAGTATTATGATTTCTGAAAACGTTATTTCTTGCATTAGATGTTGGAGCCGTTCAACAAAATAGATTTGGAATCTATATGGTGAGCTGATTAAAGAATTTTTAACTTTCAGTTCAGCAAAATCGCGACTTTCTGCATACCGTATTTCATTTAAATTTATTTTACAAACTGAAAGAGTGGTCATCGTGCTCGTTTAGGAGAAAACGAGCATTTATTTCCCTGTCGAGCTTAGCTCGACGGAATATCTCTTATGTTATGTATATGCATGGAAATGCGCTTGTGTACATGCGCACGGAAATCGTGGCGAGAAACTGCATTAGGGTACGTTCCTCTGGGGTGATCTGGATCAGGATCAGTGTGATGCCATGGTATATCAAAGAAACCGATGATCACGGACTCGGACCCTGTCACGGACCCGTGGGGTACTCCCAGAAAAATTGGGTGGGGGTGTGCGGCCCGCTTTCCAAAACCCTTACCCTATTTATGACCAAAAATCTGCGATTTTCCCTACCCTGTTTATGACCTGACCAAATTTATGACCTGACCCTTGAATCCGATACCCTGTTTCAGACTTGCCTTAAAATTAGTTCCCTAGTTCAGACCAATGTTAAACTGCTGTGGAATAATTTATGAAGGACTTTTGTTGATTAGTCTCCTCCGCAGCCGTTTTTTGGGATGTCACGCAACACTCCCCCAAAGAAACTTTGGGGGAGCGTTGCGTGACATCCAAAAAAACGGCTGCGGAGGAGACTATTTGTTGATGGGCTTATCGATAATGATGAAAAAAATAACCTCTTCTAAAAAAAACGTACCCAATTGAAGACTTGAGTGCAAAAACTATACCCTAATTATGACCATAATGGCCAAAATTATACTCTTTCAGTATGACCAAAACGGCTGAAAAACCATACCCTTTGGGGCCGCACATAGCTATAAAGCCCATATAAGGGAGTTTCCCCACCCCCCTCCCACCGGAACCATGATCTGAGTGATCTTGGATCAAGAGAAAACAAACAGCGGTAACAAACATAACAAAAAGATTACGCATGGTATATTCAACTTGACGTTTTGTATGTTACAGCACACATCTTCAGAAGTGACGGTTTCAAAATATGACAAAATTTAAAAAGACTAAAACTAAAGCGAGGTATTGGCAACTAGCTAGAAAACAATAAACAAAAGAAAATACATCCGGTGTAAATTAATAAAGAAATAGTTTTCACTACCGACGTTTTCATTTCGGGCGGGTTTTAAGTCCCGTATTAACACTGTTTCCTTGATTTTAAACTGTAGATCACATTGCCCACTTGCTAAGATCTCGAAATGGTCCCATTTGATATTGTGACAAGTAGAAGTTGATCTTGGATCACTGATCCTGATCCATATTAGTCATATTAGCACCCCAAAGGAACGCACCATAACTCAGCCATTTTTTTTTTTCGCCTACCACCGCACATTTCTAACTTAAGTGACACGTCTCGATTTCAGTTTCCATATCATACAAGTCAATACAGGTATAATGACTGATAACCGAGATTCAGTGAAGATATCAAAAGTCATGGAATTCATTATCCGAGGTTGGGTAGTCATAAGCAAAAGTCAGCATGTAGCAGCAATTACCAAAGATCCTCTGATCCACAAGCTGAACAATTTTGAAACATCAAGAACCATAGTTACAAGGAAGGTCTGAATGCCCATCTTCTTCCATCAAGTTGTTCAGCTATGGTGTATGACAGAAGCTTCTCAAACTCATTAATAATTCATAAGGTGAACTACCAACCACAAGATGTATACCACATCACGTGCATGTGTTTGGATACCCAATGAAAAACAGTATACCACTCTCCAGTGATAGTGGTATATACCACTAAAATATGCACAATGACAACTTGCACAAAATCAATGAATATTTATTACTCAGAAGTAAGCTTTTACAATGTGTCTCCTTTTGTTTTCAAAGTCACACCCATTCGCGTTGCTTCTTTCATTTCTGCATCCAAAACACGCCGAAATGTCACAAACCTAAGAAAGCGAAAGAAAAAAAAAGTAGTATTAAAAACAATGCACCCAAGTAGTTTACGCGAACCAAATTTTATCCCCAAAAAATGTAACTTACCTTCGGTCGGACATGTCCAAAGGGTTCAATGCAGCACTTCCATTTACATCAGAAAGGTGGCGCTTCAGTCCGCAAATAATCGAGTACAACTAACGGGAAGGATAACGTTCCCCAGAAGAATTGTTTACTTCTTGAACGCACTTCGACAGCCAGTAGTTGAGACTGCATGCAGGCATATCTGTAATGGCCGTTTCCAAAGTTTGCACTCTTTCTTCAAAGTCTTTCGTGGTAAAAAGACCGCCGGGTTCCAAAGTACAGGACTTCACTAATCGATGCGGTTTCCATTCCTCGAAAACCTTACACGACCATTTGGCTTTATAAGCTGTTGATTTCGGTACTGCATTATCAACACTTTTCTTCTCATCCTCCACACTATTCGGCTACCGAAATCTCTCGAACGACTTTCTTGCGATATACATCCTGACTGAACGACAACTTGTAAATGCTGGCAACCCCAGCAACTTTCACATCTCAGAATAAATTAAATCGCACCATAAATGCAAATTAATTACGCTGGTAAAAAATATCATTGATACTGAAATTATCGAGGAAGGAATGTTAGACAGCAAACAATTCTAATTGGAAGTCTTTGTTTATTATTTCTTTAAGAGTGATCATGAGAAGTGTTTCATCGGGATATCCAAACACCTCGAAACAATAAAAGCACTCGGCCTAAGGCCTCGTGCTTTCATTTGTTTCTCGGTGTTTGGACACCCCGATGAGACACTCGCTCTCGTTTTGGAAATAGTACTTCCAGGTGTCCTGCGCGGAGCAGGAGGGGTCTGGACAGGAATGACTTATGAGAGATCGCGTGACAATCTAAGTAAACAAGAATTAACATTTACACGAACTCAGAAAGAGCGGCCGTGAACAATCTACAGTTTAAGATCAGAAACTAGCACCAAACTAGCTCAGCAATCATACAGGAACGTCGCAGCTGGCATTGCCCAACCATCAGTGTAAAAAAATTGAATGATGGGCCTTACAAAGGAACAAAAGCTAAAGGTAAAGTTATAGTTCTGTAAAATGAGCGGCTAGCTACCACCCCCGGGCTATAGCCAACCCTTTGAGGGCTGATGGTCTGAAAGTTTATTTTGTTTTTAACTTCGACCTTTTCAGAAGGGCACCAGTTGGGATAAAGTTTCTTCTAGCACAATAATCAGTGATCAGGCGCAATGCGTATTAAATAAATTTTTTATTGGTAATAAATCTTCAAAATTACTTTGGCGATTAACTGAACTACATGTAATTCATTCTCTATTGCCAGAATTCAGGGATCTCGATTTAGTCCGGTTTGACTGTCTATTTGGACGGTTGCGGTCTTCATTTGTAGACTTCAATAGAAATTGTCTCGGTGTTCGCTATTCGACATTTCAAGAGAAACCTAGAACTGAAGCGACGGCGTGAGTGCGGTTACTCCAGCGGGCGGCGAACATGATTCTCTTCGCAGCTGTTCAGGTGATAGTTCGGTACGTGTCAGCGCAGGGGATGCGGATTTAAAAATCAACTATCAGTAATGTCGAAAAAAGCGCATAAATCAATTTGCAATTGGGTGGTGTTTTATAACAAGTATTTGCATTTGTAGTCGGGAGAACGCTAAAACACTGTGCGTGTGACTAGCTGGAGAAACACAGGCAGTTTTTCTGACTTTGATTGACAACCTCGTACCCAGAGTCGACCAGAGTCTTCCCTCCTCTTGACGAAGACTTGAGGTAAGAGATTGAGTCCCTCTGGTCTCCTGAGTCCAGCCGAGTGTTGCGTCGTCACGCAATGGACCTTTTTACCGATGTCACGCTTTTACGAATTTTTCATTCAATCAAAACTTAAGCCTCACCACTCGAATTATCATATCAAAGTTAATAAATGTGTGAAGTTTGACAAAAATTTGTTGCAAACTCATGAAATTATGGGACCCTAACAAAGAAATTTGTGGCAGGAGGTAAGCGTTGCGTGACATCGGTAAAAATTTCCATTTATTTAAGTCCGGTCCTCACTTGCGACGCACGTAGAAGCATAAACATAAGCATAAAAGAAGCTTATGCGCTGGTGGGGATGGCTGGACATAATTATAAACATAAGAATATCAAAACCGTGCGTTCTTCTTCTACTTATGCTCACCGGTCTGTCGCTATAGGGAAGATATGATGATAATACTTTATTCAAATACAGAGTACAAAGAGTATTTGAAAAGGAGGACCATGAGGTTATCCCTATTTAGGTCCCCTAAATCTATCTGTTTACAAACATTGTTTTTGTTATTTAAATGTCCAAAACGATAAACAAAAAAATCCTTTGTTTCACTAGCCAATAGTTCTCTGGTTGGCATATTAATAACAATAGGTGACGTCACTGATATCTTTGCTATTGTGTCCCGTGGGGACGTGTTGGCATAAGCATAAGCATAACAGAGCAAAAGACTTACAGCCGATCAGCGAGCACTTTATGCTTGTGCCAACATGTTTTCACTGAATATAACACCGACATAAGCATAAGCCATAGTTTTAAAATGGCTTATGCATAAGCCATTAACTATGCATAAGCATAAGAAGAACGCTTGTGCTTACGCTTATGTCGCGCGTAAGCTTCTTATGCTTCTGCTTATGCGTGCGTCGCTTGAATGGCGAGGAACGGGCTTTCCGCACCGCTGCTTCAATATTGTAATACTCAGTTTTGCTTTGGAACATATACGTAACACCTGAAAGAAAAGATTGGTTGACGAGCCCAAAAGAGCGTCTGCGCAGGAGGCTATCTTACACGCTGACAATTAAGATTTTTACATGTTTTGTCATAGTATGAGAAAGACGGCTATTTGGTCATCGAAGACGTGTTTGATGCTGCCAAAGTGAAGAAGCTTTCTGAAGCCGCGGATGAATTTGTTCTGAGGTAAAAGCAAGAGATTCTTTCCTATTTTTTATTAAAAAAAAAAAAAAGAGTTATATCGCTTGCCTTATTACATGGTGTGACTGAGCACTGTTAGTGGATGCTCCTAGAAGTGTAGAATTTTGCCTTATTTTCGTTGCCCTGTGGGGCATATCACCTCAGCGAGACATATCCATGGGACATTTCAATTTACCACAGTGGTAATACCATTCCTTTCAGACGACTTTTGTTTCCGGGCGTGGCCTAGAAGGGGGGATGGCCATTGCTGGAATTAACTGATAACGTCTCGGTGACCACCACGGCTGAAAAAAAAAATGGATTTATATTTTACTTTTGAATTTCGCAATTATCTAGAACTGCTCAGTAAGCCGAGCGGTCTAAATCCCTACTCAAACTAAAGATGTAACGCCAGTGATCAATTTCAGATCAAAGTACGAAAAATTAGCAGTCGTGGCGTAAGTTCTTCAAAAAACGCAAAACTTGATCATTTCACGTTGTTGTTTTGAAGAGGACAGTTACAGAATATACAAAGATTTATAACGCACGTACACAGTGATTATTTTGCTCATAAAACCTTTTGTTTGGTGGCGTTCTCGTTGCCGTTGTCGTAACACTGTATGTCTTCTTTCGCTTCACCAGGGCCGCCACCATGACAGAGTCTGACGGAAATTACAATCTTGAGTGGAAAGACAATTCGTCCAAACCAGTTTTGAAACGCGTGAACTTGCCTTCAGTGGTTCATCCTGTCTTTGAAGACATACATCACGACAAAAAACTGCTGGACATTGTTTCTGACCTGGTAAGCTTCTGGGTTCGGTCAGAAGACCATGATCATAATCTCTTGGTTCAGTGGATTTGCTGTAGGCTTATAAGTTTCGTTTCTGCTGTCTTTCGTTCCCTTTCTAAATTTCGCTGTTGGGAGAATCTGAGCAGAGAAAGTTACACGCCATGTTAGGTATTAAAAATCCTTGAAGTTCTCCAAACGAAACTTGAAAATAATACCATCTCTTGTTTCCCCCACCAACGATTTTTCAAGAGCCTGACCCTGCTCATCACCCACCCGCTTTTTCGATCGTCCCTACTGACCAAGAGCCTGGAACAGGCTAGAACCTCCCCAGTCCCCCATCCATGTGGAAATTCCAGTTTTGGTTCCTACCCCTCTCTCTTGGAATTTCCAAGCGTATGCATGCCTTCTTGCTTCGGTTGAATTGCTTGAAACATTATTTGCTCTGCTTTTCAGATCGGTCCCTCCATCCGTTACATTCAACACGACTGTTTGTTTTTGAACTATCCAGACCGTGGCGGTTGTCCAATCAAATGGCACCAAGACTGGGTTTTCTGGCCTCACACAAATCAAAGTCTTGTGACTGGTTTCCTCTCTATTGACGACTCCCGGCGTGAAAATGGTAAGAGATCTGAGTTGCATAGATGCCTTTTGTGTAAGGAATATATATAAAAGAAAGTCTGCCTACGAACCAAGAGGCCCATCAGGCCGAAGCGTATCCCGGTTTCTGTAGCATGAAGCGACTAGGAGTATTTCTACTCCCCCCTGGATGGGACGCTAGTCCATCGCAGGGTTACCCCCAGCATTAAGTTCACCGGTACCCATTTGTACACCTGGGTGGAGAGAGGCACTGTGAGAGACGAGTGAGTGTCTTGCTCAAGAACACAACGCGATGTTCCCGGCCAGGGCTCCAACCTCGCTCGAATCGAGCAATCGGCTCGATCCGGAGACGAACGCACTAACCATGAGGCCACAGGGTCTGCCACGTAAGGAATATAAGAAGGATAAGAATAAAGATAAGAGGTTCCTTCCGATAGTCACGCAACGCTTTTGCAAGAACGGAAGCGTGACACTATGTGACGCAAACACTAGCCTCTTTCAGGCGTTCAGTTAGTTGGGGCGCAGCGCGAAGAACGGCGCGCGAAAAAATAAAAAAAGCGCGACTTGCTTCGTGCTGAGCCCCAACTAACTGAACGCCTGGAAGAGGCTACGCAAACACCCATTTTGTCATGCTAAGGTAGTAGCTTTTGGGCACCTCCTTACAAGATATGCTAAGGGCTATAAAAGATAAATGTTTGGAGTGTTGTAATCGTGCTTCCAGTTTCAGGAGTCTTTCTACTGGTTCATTGGGTTTGCGCTGGCTAAGAATGTGGTTACTGTATGGCAGTCTTCTTTAATCATTGTGGTATCTAACAAATACAGCATTCTATACAAATCTGTCTGTACATGACTCTGTTCAGTCTGCCATCACGTTTCATAGTACACAACAGCAAACTTCGGTAATGGAAGATTGTAAACTGAATTATAATTTAATTTCATATACTTTCTGTTTCTAAAGGCTGTCTACAAGTCATACCAGGAAGTCATAAAGGTCCGCTTTATAATCACCACGACGAAGACAAGTTTGCTTCAGAAATCAACGACGCGAACTTTGACTCCAGTGGCGCTGTCCATTTGGAAGTTCCCGCAGGTGGCATTTCCCTGCATCATCCATTCACTGTACACGGTTCAGCGGTCAACCAATCAAATGGACCGAGACGATATTTTGTGTTCTCCTTTAGCGCGACAGATGCGTGGCCTCTCATTGGTATTGCGGGAAAAGAGAATGAACTTTGGGGTCCAGTGGACTGGAACCGATATTGTTCTTCAGTGGTGCGAGGCAAAGCCAGCAAGTTTCCCCGGATGGAAGCCATTCCAGTGTCGCTTCCGGTTCCATTTGAAACTGAAAGTATGGATCTCTTCTATTCGGAACAAAGCAAGTCAATTCACGGCATCCCCAGTTACTGAAGAAAAGATTATTTTCAATTTCTGCACAAGCCTATAATTTACGAACTTGTTTACCCAGAACTAAAGGTTTCTGTTCTGTTTCCTGGCTCCTTCTTGGTGTAGAAGACACAGGACACGTCACAATAGAACACCGACTCGCAAACTTACTGGTTCTATTGTCTTCCTTGTACTTCTGTTCTCTGTTGTTTTAAATCAGCTGCCGTGTCTTCTACACCAAGTAAGAGCCTGTTTTCTGACGGTGAACAGTTGAAATGTGACACAAAGCATGCCATAGGGCGTTAAAAATAGGTTGGAAATACTAGAGTCGTGTACCATAGACGTCATAGTAAAACCTGTATTTGAATACTCCTGAATTTTGATAATATCTCCAACCTGTACTTTAATATCTGGCGTTGCTCCTTAATTAAAAGAGGCGTTTGCTGACTTTTAAACATTTTAGCCAAAATTGTCTGGTGTCCACTTTTACCTGAAAACGCGGTACAGAGGACTAAATATGCAAGGAGTGACTTGCGTTTTATACGGAAAACAGAAGAGGTTTTGTTTTTTAATAAACTTAGGAGATTCAAACAACTATCTGCCAGGTTTTGACTGCGTTGTTATGAACTTCGATATGAGTTTTCAGAATTGTTTAGGTTTTTATCTGAGTATTTTATCGGTTGTTTTTGGTCATGGTGGAAGTCCTGTGTTTCAAGCAGCCGCAGGGCCGCACATGTAGTTTTTGTCCTCACTTTGTTTGTCTTTGTCCGTTAATAGTTCCTCGTCCTAAACTGACAATAGCTTCCGTTGGCGGTCTTGTTTGGGCTTGCTTTGGAGCTCCACTAAAGTTCCTGTTTTGCCGTCATTTTTCCGGCGAATGTTAAGTGTTTATGGTATTTAGTTCTTTGCTTAAAATGTTTGGCCTAGTGGGTTATTGTTCTAAACAAGATGTCTAATCTCACTCTTAAGTTAGTCGGCCCGCCGGTGAGACCACACATGCCTATCAATTGGGTAATTAGTTAGCAGATAACTGTGCTTGTTACGCTCAAGACTAATAAAGACAGAAATCAGATTCCTGGTGCTTCTCGCCTTATTCTTTGCCGAGCGCCCCAATAAGATTAATTGGTTGGTGGAGAACTGAAGCTTTGGATTTCCTGACTGAAGAATTGTAAGTCAACAATGATTTCTACTCCGTACGTTGCAACTGGTTCAGTTATTAAAAATGAAGTTCTTGAAGTTTAGTTTTTGGTTAACTGGTTAGGTCGAAAGTTGCTGTTTTTCGAAAAGGTGCAATCGGTTAACCGTTTCAAACGATTTAAGTAAGGAATCAAGCAGCCCATACAGGCACCTTTTCCTCGTGCCAAGGCCCCGCCGGCTATTAAAGAAGGACAGGTTTAGGCCGAGAATGGTGGGCAGTATCGCGTGACTTCACGTTGTCACGATGACAATAAAGGCTTGGGCTGTGAAATGCTATTGTAGGTGATGGGTGAAAATCATATGTAACAGGTTTGAAACCCGTTCAACATTTGAGATAGTTTCCACATGCTGTTCACATATTTAATTTCACAGCCGGTTTCTATCTAGGGCTTCTAGTAGTTATTTAAAAAGTCTAAATTTTATCAGTTTCAGATCAGGCAAGCAAACCAGGTTTGCAAACTAACTTGAGTTTGAAAGATGGGCCTTACAGAGGAACAAAAGAGAAAGGTACTTAAGGTTCCATACTATTCAAGAAAACGTTTCTAAAGAAGAGTTCGAATATCGCGATCGGTGGCCATGCAGCTGATTATGAAATGAAGGTAAAGATTTCATATGTTGTCTGCCGCGATGAATTTGTCATAAAAGAGGCTTGCGAATGATTTCACCTCGATTATTTTATACTAATGAGAACAGTTAAATGCCAAAGCAAAGATCAAGAATATATGAACAACGATTAAAAAGCGCTGAATTGTTTCCAGCTGATAGTGACAGTTTTTCTGTTTTAACGTCTCTTCAGTATGAGAAAGACGGCTATTTGGTCATCGAAGGAGACAACAAAATAGCCTGTGTACGGCCAGCTACCTTCCCAAGAAAAATCGGAGGTGGGTGACGTCCTCCCCCAGATTTTGTTTTTTAGGAGATGGAGTGGCTACACACGGGCTGACGACTCAACAGTTGGACAGTTTTTGAATGCCAAATGTTAGATTTCGGCGGTGGCATGTTGTCATGGCAACTTCACTATCAGTATTTAGTAGAATTCTACCTGAACACTAATGCAAATTAATGCTGCAAGCTGATTGGCTGAGCCATTGCACAATATTAGCCAACAGTATATCCCTAGGTGTTCTCACGCTAAAGCACCAAGAGAATGTCATAATTTTCGGTGAATCCGTAAAATTTCACGCTTAAGCACGTGAACTGAAACGGAAGGTCTAGGAATTAAAACTACTAATTGCCTGGAGGTCAGTCAATTTATTTCAGAGGTGCCCAGGGAATCAGGCAATAGACTGACTAAAGATATCAGAGTTAGATTACAAATCCACAAAAAACACCAGGACCCGGCTGTTAGAAGAATACTGGGACTATATCTATTTTTTGTGCATTATCTAGACTGTTCACATTCCTCTATATTTTCTCGTATTCCTATTCGCGAGAAAGCTGGACGCCGGCCAGCGCACAACAAGAGACTTGACGGGTACGGGGTGGTGACTTCGTTTGGCTCGCTTCGTTCGCCTCCCCGCCCTTGCCCCCTCGTGCTTCGAGCTCGCGGATCGCTTCGGTCGCTTTTTCTTTCGCGTGCGTTGAGTAATAGAGAGGCTGTGAACAGTCTAGTATTATCATTTGGTCTTACTTAATTGTTAATGCACTATCCCAGAGGCGAAGAGTATACTTTCTCTTTTAATGCACCATAGGGCACTTCCACCAATCAATGGCCACAACATTTACCCTGAGGTTTTTTCACATAATGGCGAGGTCGGCTGGCCGTGAGGATGGGTTTTGCTCAAATCGACTGATAAAGCTTTGGCGTACATCATCGGTTCGTGCAATACTGTAAGTTTTCTTTTCACTTCACCAGGAGCGCTTCTATGACAAAGTCCGACAGAAATTTCAACCTTGAGTGGGACGACACTTTATCCAAGCTCGTTTTGAAACGAATTCGGCTACCTTCGATGTTTCATCCTCTGCTTCATCTAATACACCATGAAAAAAAACTGCTGGACATGGTTTGTGAGCTTGTAATCAAGCTAAATTAACTGTAGGCGTTTTAATTTGAATTGCATTTCGTCTCTGGTCCCTTATAACTTACGCGACATGACATCTGGGGGATAACACCCTTGGGTCCTCACACGGGAGCAAATACGCCACCATGCACGTCACTGATCCTAGCAGAATGCAGCGCATGGCACACATCGTCCCATTCCGTATGAAACCTAGTCACATGTAGGCCTTGTTCGAAAGCCGGTTAACGCTAATCCAGGATTAAAAGGTAACAAACGCATTAATTTTTCTTAAATATAAAAATGTTTTTGACTGCCTATGTTTTATGTAGTTTGAGATTACTCAATCTCAAGACTGAAGGACAAACAATATAAACAGAAAACCTAACCCAAAAGTTGAAAAAAAAAAAAATGAAATCAAAATTCTCGTTAATCCTGGGTTAGCTTGATCTGGTTTTCAACGCTGCCCAGGTCATCTTGTACCTCAGCGGTAAGGGTATCCGAGTGACACTCCAGCCCACCAAAGATCGGTGTGCGCATGGGACTCGTTATTTTTTTCTTTATTTCGTCTGTTCACAGGCATTTGTCTTTTTACTACGAGTTATTTTTCTTCGCGGAGCGCGAGAGCAGCCGACAAGTGGGCGCGCAAAAATTTGAAAATTGAACTTTCCCCAGCCGACCCCCGCCCCCCTTGCGTTTTAGCGCGTATATCCCACGTGTATCCCCTTATTTCGCTAAGCTTGCGATCTCGCCGAACTAAAGACAAAATAGAGGGTCTGTGGACAGAGCACTCTTTATTTTGTTCAATGCTCGTGATAAACTGAAGACTGCTTCTTACGAAGGGAGAAAACATTTGCTGTAATGATTCGATTTAGCGCCCTTCTTCTAATGAATGCCCCTTTAAATATTTATAAACTCCTCTGTGTTTATAAGTCCCCTTCCCAATAATTAAGCACCCCCTTATCAAAAGTGACATTCAAAACATTGACGTAGAATAGCCGGTCTGATAAGATGATTTTTTTATGTAGTCTTCTTTCTCGTCTGAAAGTAAGACTATCTGAGCCTCTTGATTCAAAGTAGCATTGTACCACATTCAGATGTACTGTTGAAAAAGAAATAAGTAATCTGTTCGTGATAAGCGCCCTTTTCCAATAGGTGCTATCTCTTAAATATCAAAAGTTAAAAATATTAAAAGGGTCTAAAAGAGTAAATCGAATCATTGCTGTCTAGTACATTTGCTTGTCTACCAGTGTTTGTCGATCTTTTGAATGGCTTCAAGGATCACTTCCTCTGTTGATGTTTGTTGTTGTTGTTGTTTTTAGATAGGTCCCTCCGTCCGTTACATTCAAGACGACCTTCTGTTTTTCAAATGTCCAAAGCACAGTGGTTATCCAATCAAATGGCACCAAGACTGGGTTTTCTGCCCTCACACAAATCAAAGCCTTGTGACTGGTTTCCTCTCCATTGATGGCTCCTGTCGCGAAAATGGTAAGAGAGCGAAGATAAGTTTATGTCACTACACATGATAGATGCCTTCTAAGTGAAGAATATGGCCAGGGTATATATGAAGAAGACCGTTTTGCAACTGTTTTTCATACAACACTTCTCCTGGCTTCGCGCAAGCTAAGCTCTCTCGGAGTGGCGTGAAAATTGGAGAGAGCTTGCTTACGTGCTATGCTTCTCCCTGGGGGATTAGAGCATTATCCGGCCTTACTCAGCCATTTTGTCTCGCGAAGGCAGACTCTTTTAACAGGTAGTTGTTTACAAGAGGCAGCTGCTAAAGGTCGCCACTAAAAGAGAAATACTCTTAGCAGTTTAATTTTCTTCGAGTTAACTTATATATATATATTTGTTCTATTCAACCGAGTTTATCCGTAGACATGCAGTTTAGCTTAAAGCTAAGCTAGTTTAATATAATCCATCGTGGTAAGACAGAGGACAGTAGGATGGGTGCATTATTGTAGAAAAGAAGCGAAATTTGACCGGATGTGTTAGTTTGAAGTGTTCTCCCATTGCGGCAGAAATTATGAATTGATTTAATATAAATACATTGTGCTTCTAAAGGCTGTCTACAAGTCATACCAGGAAGTCATAAAGATCCGCTTTATAATCATCACGACGGAGACAAGTTTGCCTCAGAAATCAACGACGCGAACTTTAACTCCAGTGGCGCTGTCCATTTGGAAGTTCCTGCAGGTGGCATTTCTCTGCATCATCCATTCACTGTACACGGTTCAGCAGCCAACCAATCAAATAAATTGAAACGTCATTTTGTGTTCACATTTGCCGCGACTGATGCATGGCCTCTCACTGGTATTGTGGGAAAAGAGAGTGAACTTTAGGGTCCAGTGGACTGGGACCGATACTAGTATTGTTCTTCAGTGGTGCGAGGCAAAGCCAGCAAATTTCCCCGGATGGAAGCCATTCCAGTGTCTCTACCGGTACCATTTGCATCGAGAAATTAGGGCCTCTGCTCCATACAAACCAGAACAAAACAGTGATTCAGCTGAAGATCTGAAGGATTTTAGCTCTGAACATCTACAATTGATTGTGTACGTACAAAACATTGCCGTTGAACATAACAAAACGGCTTGTAATTATACCCATGTATCATAAACGGCGCACATTGTCGCATCTGGAGATCGACTCTCTCGCATAAACTGTGTTGGGTGTATCTACATCTGCTAAAAATAACTAAGTGGACGGACACTGGACAGATCATCCGGCGAGTGTAACACTGAAAAATATGAATCATTTACAGAGTTTGTAAAATATCTGTAAATCCTGAATGTACAGACTTAGTACTAAGTTTACTTTCTAATGTAATTTTGGTCATTCCAGATAGAATTTTGTTAAGGATTTGAAGCCAGGCCGGGAATATCGGTAGTTCATCTAGTGTGATCATCTGGGAGGGTGTGTTCGAGCTCTGAAAAAACTGTTACAAGAGCCCATGATAGACTCCTGACTGTCGTTTGGACAACTTGAGCCGAAGTCACCTTCAGAGCCAGGTGAAAAGTGTTTGTCAGTCAAAGGCATCATAACTCAAACTACTCTCACCCAGGCAATCACTCTAGAAAATAACTTCCTCGCTATCTTGCCGCGAATTCCCCTCTAATGTCGAACCCAGACCTCTCACTTTTAGCGTCAAACAGAGTGAGATCTGGGTACAAAATTATCCTCTACCTGCAGAACGAAGAAGCTTTTCGGTCAAGTCTGGTATCCAGGGTATTCTTTATGTAAAAGTCTTCTCTTTGGTATCTCTAATCAGATCCACTTGTCACTGATAAATATAACTTGTTCAGAAAATACCTAACACGTTCTAGAATGTTGATGATCAAATTAAAGGTCTGTTGTTGAGTTATGAATGCGACAATTGACGGTTATCATACGGATTGTTATTACATGGCAAACTGGTCCAAAATGAAAAGGAGAAGTCTGATTGGTCCATTGCGCGGTCTGTATTTTGCTGTAAGGACTACTAAAATGGACCACTCAGAATAGTCTCGACAAATTGCTCTATCAAAACATTCCACAAAAGAAAACAGTTTGTTCGTAGGTAGGAATATATTTTTTCTTTTTGTCTGGCGGACAATTTCAGTTAAACTTTCATGAAAGCAGCCTGAGAAAACGCAAATATTCGCTTAAGTTTACCTTGCACTTGCAGATTCTTTAATTTATCAGCAGAATTTTAAAAGGTCCATTATATTAAATCCTTTATTGAGCTAGCTTGTTCGGTCCGTCTTAGAAAATATTGGTAGAGTTCTTTTATTGCAAGTTTATGGAAAAGAACTCGATCGATATTTCACCAATAAGGACCGAAAAAGCTTGTTTAACAACATGTATATATTGCCACACCTGCCAACCAATCTCTCTACTCTTTTCATTTCCGTAAAAGCCTGGGTTCTAATTACAGAAACGAGGCAAAGATAAACAACTAACTGTAACTATGGCAACTAAACCAAACGCTGAGAGTCAAAACAAGATGGCGGTAGGAGAAGGAGTTGGCGAGGCGGTGGAACAGCTAATAAATACAGCTTCTGCCTTGGGAAGCACGACTATTGACCTTAGTAAGAAAAGATTAACACAAGTTCCACCAGAAGTGCTTAGTCTACAACAATTAGAGGTACATTTTACTGTCTTTTATTGCTAAGACGATTTTTGCACATTGTGATGGCTTTCACGCAAATAACGATGGGCTGATCGTTTTACCAACTGTCTTTTGAATAAGGTAAATCAAGTGCTTGTTACTTGCCTTTCTTTAGTATTTCCTCTCCATTTTAACGTGTTTGTTGTTCTTCTGTTTTCAGTTTTTGTATCTGGAGGGGAATGCTATTTCTTCATTGCCGGAAGAGCTGTTCGATTGCTTACCAAACTTGAGATGGCTCGATTTACGGAACAACCGCATATCAGAGATTCCTCCCATCATTGGAAAACACAGGTTTCATAGTCATTCCCTAGTCATTTTGTTTTCATCCAATTGGTTGGAGCAACCAAAAGGTGGAAACTCCTATTCATTTGTGTGTCAGAGTAGTCTACATTCACCAGCAATTGTTTCAAATATTGACTTTTTTTTTCCAACAGAAATTTGAAAAATCTATTGCTTGAGGGCAACACGATTGAATCACTTCCTTTAGAATTAGGTCAGTATGTGTTAGAATCTGTCACTTTATTCCAAACCTATAACAATGGATTAAACCTTGGTGTAAATTAAGTGCTGGACCCATGATGGACTAGTAGATCCCATCAACGGGGAGTTTATTTTTGTGTTGAGAGCAGACTTAGGGTACATTAGCAGAAGGAATTGTAAAGAAGATCAGATTTTTTCCAAGAAAGTAGGTGACAAAACCTATTTATATACCAGGCAAAGTCAATTAATAAACCGATAATTGATATCATTTGATAACAATAATTATTGATATCAATCAAAGAGTGATATTGATTGCCAATAGCAATCAATGAAAATTGATTAAGCAAAAAGTTGTGAGCTTGATTGTTATCAATTGCTGATAATAATCAATAACAAGTGATTCATTGATTGTAATCGATTGTTATCGGAAATTATTTTTATCCTTTTACAAGTTACATTGACAAAATGATTGACAAAATTTGTCTGTAATGGTGTTATGGAGTCATTTTATCTTCATGGTCTGCATATCTGAACAAAAACAACTAACAGAAACATTTTGGGCTTAACATCTGTCTTTACAACACAGTAGAAGCTCAGGCCAGAGTAGTGTAAGACCCTCCAGTCTCAATGTAGCATTGGCATTTAGATGAAGCAAAATAAACAACAGAGTCAATGTTCTAGTGATCTCAATTATTTGTTTTAGGAGACAAACTTAAGAATAGATCTTGAAAAAAGCCAGAAGGAAAATATATCGTAGAGGCATAGCAGTAATCACTTTGCCGCCATAAATATTGACCAGGAACAATACATGTAAAGGAAGATACAGTTTTCAGTGTTTCGTATTCTTGATATATCGACTTATGGTTAAATGGTTATTGT
Source organism: Orbicella faveolata (assembly GCF_042242905.1). Taxonomy (NCBI): domain Eukaryota; kingdom Metazoa; phylum Cnidaria; class Anthozoa; order Scleractinia; family Merulinidae; genus Orbicella; species Orbicella faveolata. Next base: position 15,276,346 of record NW_028301536.1, on the reverse strand, counting down.
TGTTTTTTTTCAATCAATAACAGTTGATATTCCTGACAACAGGAATTATTGATTGTTAGCAATTTTTGTCAATCAAAAGCAATCAATAAAAAAAATTTTGTGAGTTCTATCATTATTGGTTGCAGATATCAATTGATAGCAATCGGCGATCAATATGGCTTAATTTCTGATATCGATTTTTATCGATTGACTATGCCTGGTTGTGTTGTTTTATTCTCCAATTTTGATTGTTTTCACGAAACAAATAGCCATGCAGCTGCATAGCCAAACTGCCATGCGTCTGTTCAGTAACTGATCACAGATGTCAAAATGTGGTAATAATAAAAATAATAATATACTAATATTTTAAGAGGAGACCTCCAATCATCTACAGGTGGTTTTCAGGAGGGTCCTCTAGAAAGTAAAAGTCTGAAATACATGTATACATTAAATGTCTAAATACAGAAGTAATAAAAGCTAAAAATGTGATACTAAAACTAAGGTTTAAAACTAGGACTAGGATTAAAAATCTACTACTAACTAAGGTTAAAAATGGTGAAGTAAAACCTGTTTCAGTTTGTATTTAAAAATCCTTTTTGGTATAAGTTTCTGTAGCTCACTTGGTAGTGAGGTCCAGTCGGTTAAATGCGTTATAATACATTTTGTTTCTGCCCCATTCTGTTCTTGGCTTGCTAATTTTGGGCATGCAACCATTTCGGGTATTGTAACCATGTTGTTGGCTCATGGTAGATCTGAACACATTGAAATGTTCGGGGATCTCTTCTTTCATTGCGTCTTGCACAAGACAACACCGATGACCAAAACGCCTCGCATGCAATGGGACCCACTGCAATGATGTTAGGGCCTCAGCTGATGTCACTTTTCCCTTTACAATCTTCTTTGCAATGCAACTTTCGAATGATTGCAAGTGTTTCATCTGTGTTGTTAGACCAGGCTGATCTCCCCAGATGATATCTGCATAATCTAGGTGTGGTAGGACAAGGCCATTAAAGTATGCTATGAGACTTTTCTCGTCGAGCATATGATAGATTCGGTTGAACACTGAGAGGCGATGCCCCAGTTTTTGTAAAAGGCTATTGACATGCATCTTCCATTTCCATTTCTCATCCAGTACTACTCCTAGGTACTTAAAAGATGAAGCACAATTCACTTGCTCTTTATCAGTAGAAAACTTAAAGTCATTAAATGTCGACAACATTGTTTTGCTTCCTGACAGCATCAATTTAGTCTTCTTTACATTTACTGCTAATTTGTTGCTGATGTACCAGTTGGAGAATTGGTTGAAGTCATGTTGAAGTGCGTCAGTAAGCTCTTGGGATGTCGAAACATCCCAAGAAGAACATCAGTGACACACTTGGCTATTGCCTTGTGTGCCACTTTTTGTTCTTACCACATTTTGATGCCATCTGTGATCAATTACTGAACAGACACAACATGGAATCTATTAGTTAAATAGAGTTGAGTGTTCCAGCCATTGACTCTTTTAGGTCTCGAGATGAACATGAATTTTAGTTGAGCACCAAAACTTGAAAAACACAGAAAATTTTACTTACTTGTGGAGGTTATATTTCCAAACCAAAGAAATTCAGATCCATGGACATGCAGTTGAAGCTGTAAACTACAAAAATGTTACTTTCAAAAACTGACATTGACCAATCAATATCAACATCGTTATTTTCATTCCCAGTTTGCTTCTTGCGATGTGCCAGATAAGGCATAGCCTGCCATTCCAGTCATTTCTCCTCTGTCTGTTGTTAACAAGGGCTGTTTTGGGTGGTGGAGAAGATCACATTATTCAAGATTTGTGCTTTGTCCGCCAACCCCCTCCACTCCCCTCTTCACTTGTAGTTCCCTTAAAATGTGGTCTATACTGGTCAACATCACAAACATTGTTAATTCTAAACTAATAGTCAGAATGGATTTATTAATTAAGAGGATACAGAATGCAATACCACGTTGCTTGTCAACAATTCAGATCTGTTGTACAAAAATATAGCTTGTTCAATTGCGGAAAGATTTGCAAGCTAGGGAACAACGTGAAAATTGGAGCTTAATCAAGGAAATGCATTACTCAGAATCTTCTGTTGTTCACTTTTGTTTAAGTCTAAATTTTCTTGCATACAATCTAGGCCTGCTAAAGAGTTTATCAGGACTCAATCTCTCCAACAACCCACTAGAGTTTCCTCCTTCCTTCATTGTGGAAAAAGGCACTCAGGTAAATGGTCTCAGAAATTTTGTACATGTATGAATTTGTGTGTAAATGATATTAACATGCACAGTATGTTGTTGTACTGTATGTTGCATAAAATAACGTTTACATACAACTGGGTGCTTTTGAGCATTTCTGATTAGTTTAAAAACAAGTATTATAAAATAGCTGAGATACTACACAAGCTCTCATTGGGCGATTCTAGAAAATATTCATACCTATACAATGGATGTTTTTTTGAAATTCCAAGGGCAAGGGGGTTGAGGGTTGGGGCTCTTTGCACTGGAAATCCGAAGGACGGGAGAGTAATAATGATTGGAATTCTGAGGCATGGGGGATTTTCCAGAGAGGACAGACAAAAGAGTGAAAGCACGAACAAACTGATGACACTGCTGACGACTGCAGAAAGCAGGGTACATGACAAGCATTGATCGATCACCGCCAACCCACCATGTTTGTTTACAAGCCAACACAAAATATGCACCAGCGATACATATTCATAGAGAAACTGCTGTCAGTAATGACGTCTGATCCAAGGAATATCATTCGTAACGTTGAAGGTAAATTAGGCAGGATTTGCAATATTGTCAAGAAGTTAACTCGCATAGTTTATATTTGGTTTTTGGTCTTTTGTAGGAAATCCTAAAGTTCCTCAGAGAGCAGTATTTATTACAACTGCAAGAAAGAGGAGCTGTTCTAGTAGAAGGTACAACATCTTTGTGATATTTATTTTTCTTAGAAACACGTAAAACTTTTGTGTTTCCTGGTTATTCATGTCTGTGTTTTTCAGCTTCCCGCTTTAAATTTTGAAAAAAAGTACTCTAATTTATAAAAAGTTTATTCAAAAACCATGCTGTGCTTGTCTTGATCAGCAGTTGTTATTTATGTTTTGTTTTGCATCTTTCAGAGCACCCAGAATCTTCATCAAGTGAGGAGTTACTGTTTTCTACACCACAAGATAGAGAAGTCACATGTAAGTCCCTGTTATGTTATTGCGCTGCAAGATTCTTTGTTTTCAGTGGTAATTGTCAACAGCTAAGAAAGTCTTTATTCAGTAACGGGACAGGGAAGTCTTAAGTTTCCATTTTGCATTCCTTTTACTCCAATGATTTCTACCTGGAGCTTTTTTTTTACCAGAAAGCACTGCTAGGTCAGGCCAAATAATTTACCAATAATCAAGTTCTCCACTTTCCTGCTGTTATGTTACATGTCAGCCTGAGCATTTCAGGAGCCTTACATGTTTACTGCATTGTAAGATCCTTTGTACTGGTAACTACAGCTAAAAGGTAAATCTCCAAAATGCTTTTGATCTTGGAACCTTGTATTTTTGACAAAGAAATCTTAAAATCTTTTAAGGTTAAAATCAAAATTTTGAAAGTTAGATCTTGAAATAGATCTTGGTTGTCTTAAAATTTTGGAAAGGTATTTATAAAACCAAACTTTGGTACATGAGACGAGGTTTGAAGGCTTAAGAACTAGGTGTGGTTACAGTTTTAGCATTTTTCACCAATCCTTTTACAAGGCCTTATGTCATGTCACGCAAAAGAATGAATTAAAGTATCCTTGTTTAGTATTAAATTATTACCTTCTTGTGAATTACTGTAATTAGTTGGTTGTAAAGGAAAGCTGTGTGTCTTGTATATAACAAGCACCTAGTAACAAGTAAATTAACTTGTAACAAAGTTATTTCGCGTACTTCCTTTGTTTCTTCTATTTAGCTTTTCAAAACTTAATTACATAATGTAAGTGCTGTGAGCGGAGGGTAGAGAGAACGCTAATTTAAAAGTGGATATCAGTCTAATGCTTTGACTTCCAATGTGCTGACTTCAAAACTAACATAATAACTACATGCATTTCGGTGCATAAAATGTACACTAGAGACAGGACAAAAAGGAAAAGAAAGCAACTTTTGCGAGTAGAAAGACTAGATTAAGAGGTCATTGTTTCGCCAGCTTCAGGTTAAATATCGTACAGATTACGGAAATTTTAACAACTATTTTATGAGCAGTTCTAAACTCAAACAACAATCACAAGGGAGTCAGAAGCGTTACTGATATCCACTTTTAAATCTGCGTTTCAGGGGAGCGAGACCAAGAAGAGCAAGTTGAAAATGAGAGAAACGTTAAAGCGGAAAGATTCAAACTGCCTCCAATTATCCAAGCGGCGGCGAGGCCGAAAAATCGCCCTGTTGATGACTCGGGGGGGTTGCTGAGAGGGCAAAAAGCGAAAAAGTTTGAGCAGGAAAAACCAACTCGAAATTTTGAACAGAAATCTCCTGTGAGAACGGTGAAACACGAACAAAGATCACCAAGAAAAGACATGTCATTTCACAGTTCTGAGAGGAAAGAGGGGAAAGTTCAACTGGAACCTCTGGAAAGAAGTCGGCGGAAAAGTGGACGGTCCGAAAAGAGTTTAGAAGCCTCGGAAAAGGGTTTAGACTTGGACAAAAATTTATACATTGTGGATACTAACAAAGAAGGGAAGAAAGCCAAGAGTGAGAAAACGAAACGGAGAAGAAGAACCAGGACTGAAAGCCCTAAGAAGAGCTCTCCTTCGGTGAAAAGGTGTGCAAGCTATGAGGATGCAGTTTCAGAGCCTCCTTCGAAAGAGAACGCTTCCCAACTTAAAAGTTCCATGCCGCTTACGACCGAGAATGCATCTAGTGATATCAAAACTAAGAATCCAGAGTACTCAAAAGTTCACGAATTTAACAGCAAAGGGTTAGGAACGCTGGCAATAAGCGAGGGAGATATGGTCGCCATTAAAGTGCCTGAGAAGTTGTACATCAAAGGACAGCCTTGTCTTGGGAAAATAACCACGTTAGCGGACCACCAGGGCTTGCTGACTGTACACTACTACACGGGGAGTTATCAAGGCCGATGGAGACCGATGATGAGTCGCACCAGCCCTTATCTAAGGAAGGTGGATGCAGCTGATGTGCTGTGCAAGTTTAAGCTGACGTCTGACGGACGGATGTCGCCCATCACACAGAAAAAGTTGAGGACGGTGGTCGATGATAAAAGAAGTGAAAGTGGTGACGCGAAATAAGTATCACGAATTGATTCAGAAAGGAACACTCTCCTTGAAATGGGAGTGATTCACTTGCAGTGAAGTACGTTTTGAGAAAAACCACTTGGAGATGAATACGATTTTGCAGAAAGTCTAGAACACAGTGTACATTGTTCTTAGTCACGTATTTATGCAACATTTAGGTGCAAAGTCTAATGACATGTAAGGAACTGTATCTATACATACTTACTTTATGTACTTGAATCTTGCGCTAATTAAGACTGCGATTTGAATTCGAAGAATAAGGAACCATTTGTTTCGACCGGTCAAACTCAGTCCAAAAATGACTGAATTCTGAGAATGTAGCGTAACGCTCCTTTTGCACTGAAATTTCCGTGTTTTGTTCTGGTCACTATAAAAGTACCTCTGATATTGGCCAGGGTGGTCCTGAGAGTTAGAGGACGACAGTTTCCCAAATATCATACATGTAGTTAAAAGGAGTTTAACTGACGTAATGTCGAGAAAAACCGTAGATCTGACGGGTTGAATTGGTATTATTGTAGACTTATAGTCTATTTTACTAATTGTAGTCTAAAAGCATGACACATAAGCTATAAACAAGTAGAACATGAAAATATTAGATCAAACAGGATGCATACGTAGATATATTTTATTAATTACAATCTCAGTAGAAAACAGACGTTTAAAAAGAATATATGATCAGCAGTTTTTTTAAAAAAAATCTGTGTAAATATACTTGTATCTTTCATGAAGAAATAACAGTATTTTAATGATACATACTTTATACAATAGACAATTGGATTTATTAAATGCAACTTGATAAAGTGTTGTTGTAGCTTAGTGGTTTGTCGCTGACTATTTTAAGATTTTGCTTCAAGACCTCTAGGCAAGTGCTTAAGCCTTCATCAGTTGAAAGTGAAAGGTTTTACATGTGAAAGGGTTTACATGTGTTTTACATGTGAAAAGCCGCGCATTAAACGTGCGCGCCTTGAAGGTTACGTGTAAAATTCATTAAACGTAGCGCGAGAGTCGCGCGCGTGCCAAACATTTGTAGACCTTTGAGATGGCCATGTGGTTGTTCACAGCCTGCGGTTGTTTTAATGATAACCAGGCTTCCAACAAGAGTCGCTCGTGAAAATTAGCCTCATGTCCAACAATTTTGGCACTAATCTGGAATAGAGCTTTCTCTGTGGAGCTACTGAAGGGACATTGATTTGTACAAGCTGAATTTCATCTCTGTATTTGTGCACAGAAAAGCCTAAAAAACTGTGGAAATTATGTTTCATATTACCTCGTTCAAATGAATCCTTTTGGTGTGTTTTTTATTGTTTCCACTAATATTTGCTAATTACTTCCGTGTAACACAAAATCCTCCTATCTGCCCCTTTAAAAGTGGAAACCACAGTAAAAAATAAAAATTATAATGCTAAAAAAGGAAGCTGCTTCTTGTGCAAAGCGTCAACCAGAGGCTTCAAATATTTAATTAAGTGCAGCATGAGGCACACTAACAGGCTCTCCATTCATCCATCTGTTTATCAATACACACTGTGCTCGTGGAATACACTCAAAAGATTGAAAACGTAGTTCAAGATTGGCAAGGTCCTTTGGGCTATGCTAAAAATACGCAATCGCCAACAAACAAAGCTGACATGTTTGTCTCTGATGACATTTAAGGTTATTCCCCAGTATTGCATTGCGCATCCCTACTGCGCATAATTTCATGCGTGAATAGCGCGCGCGCATTAAAAAATGGCGGCTTTTTCTTTACAGCTGGACCTCGCCATAGAGGTAAATCGTCATTTTCTCGCAACCGAGTATGGTGATAATTTTTTTCTATTGTTTTGAATTGAGTAATAAATTTCTCTGTGTAAAATATAATGGACCAATTCTCAGTGTAGAACAAAAAGCAATCGTCGGAAACGTGAATTTAGCAAGCAATCGTGACTACAATCATGGTGCTATTATAAGGATTTATATGGGTATAAACAAGGTGCTGTTGCTCCTAAACGAACACGGGGACCCCTCATTTTTACTTCAAAATTTAAGTTCCTATAATATAAACACTCAATAGGCAAAGTTTCACAAAAATTTCAGTGCAGGTTCTATTTCAGTGGAATGACCTTAAATTTGTCATAATATCGATAGGATTCTTCATGTGCTCTGGCTGCCTAAAAACAAGTGTTTTATAGGAGGGAAAAAAAACTTACAAAGACACTATTGTTTCGCGTGAGTTAAATCTATATCACACAACACACAAAGAAGCTAAGTCATGACTACTACACTGTCCTGAAAAACGTTTGTCTGAGAAATGAGAAACACTCTCTTTCGATAACGAAACAATACATCAAACACGGAAGACCATGATTGACCACAGAGTTAAAAATACGACGCGTAGCGGAGTATTTTTGACGAACTTCGAGGTGTTTGGAAAAGAAGTCAAACACGGTCTTTGGTGTTTGATATATCTTCTCAATGGAAACTAAACCAAAGGAGAAAACGGAGAAATAAAATAGTAAAAATCTATGCTAATTAAGATCAGATATCCAAACACCATCACGATCTTGATTTCCTTTGTTTAAACTTGATGAAAGTGAGGTTGAGAACTCAACTGCGAAAATGGTGCAAAAAAAATATATATATATAACAACGCTATCTTTTGATTATAGACAAAAAGAATTCTACATCAACCCGGCGCAGGAAAAGTCAAACCGACTCGAAGGAGCTTCCTACACCGATCAACGCGCCAGTAACATTCCATCCCCCACCCTCACGGTCAGATGTGGTGAGACGGGAATACGACAGACAGAGAATGGGGCTGCAGTCAAGTGGCGGACTGTCAGCGGATGCGCGGCCTAGAGAATTGACAGAAGCGGCTAGATCTGCTCCCAGGCAAAAGAAAACCAGCCCTAAATCAGAAAGGTAGGGAGGAGTTCTTTAAAATTGCCTTTTTATCATGGTACTGTTTATTATTTAGAGCATCCTGCTTCACATATAACGACAACTAAAGTTTGTGTTGCCACACGTCAGAAAATGGTCAGGTTAAAATAATTCTTCAAGGTCAGGAAAACTCAGGGAATTTTATCTTGTGCAAGGGAAAATTGAATTAGTTTAACATGGCTGGTTTAATACCATTGAAGGCTGGAAGAAACATTAGGGGTGACTGTGATCTCAACGATGTAAAATTCGTTGAAAACTTATCAGCGGAAAAGACGGCTGTAAGGGGAGGCCAGAAGTCGCTATATCCGACATTTTTTATTCATTTGATCAGGGAAATTGTATTTTATCAGGGAAAAGTCAGGGACTTTCAAAATGTGATATCTGTGGCAAACATGAAAATGCTTTAGCAAATGTTCATAGCTGAAAGTAAAGTGGATGTCGAACCCTTCAGTTATGTTATATTATGTTTTTAATTGGGTAAAGTAATATATAGTTCGCAAATATTTTATAGTGCCATAGCTATCATTTTGTTCAGAGATGAGAGCTTAAGGTCATTCCACTGAAATAGAACCTGCACTGAGATTTTTGTGAAACTTTGCCTATTGAGTGTTTATATTATAGGAACTTAAATTTTGAAATAAAAATGAGGGGTCCCCGAGTTCGTTTAGGAGCAACAGCACCTTGTTTATACCCAATAAATCCTTATGATAGCACCATGATTATAGTCACGATTGCTTGCTAAATTTACGTTTCCGACGATTGTTTTTTGCTCTACACTGAGAATTGGTCTATAATTATTTTACACAGAGAAATTTATTACTCAATTCAAAACAATAGAAAAAAATGATAGGTCACCATACTCGTTTTCGAGAAAATGACGATTTAACTCTATGTCGAGGTCCAGCCGTAAAGAAAAAGTCGCCATTTTTTAATGCGCGCGCGCTAATCACTGAAGTAAGTATGTAAGTAAGTAAGGCTTGGTAACATTTGACAGTATTAAAACTGATAACCTAATGGCCCTCAAAAATTAAAATTTGAAAAAGAAAGAAATAGTGACAGTCGTAACAATATTAAAAATAATTAAATAAATACTGAAATGAAATGAAATGAGATGAGATAGACGCGAAATGAGATAGACGCGATACTGATTGGTCAAAACGTGTCATGTGACGTTTCTCGTACAAGGCATAACACCTAACATGTTTAACTGGTTGTTTTTTATATTGAAGTTCAAGGACAGCTCGGTTCCAGTACGACGCCGGCGAGGCAACTCCAAGGTTCCCGGATTACGAGGCTCGATTGGCCGATCAACAAGAGATGGCGATTTTAGCAGTTATGAACGAAAAAGAGGCTCTTATATTACAGAAAAGAAAGTGAGTAGATACAATTGAAGAAATGTTAGCCTGTGAGGAAATTACAGTATCTCGGCAGCTCTTTTAGAGCAAAGATAGCTTGCTCGCACCAAAACGGATAAATTATGTGTTATAATACTTTTTCGCGATTTTACGTCTTTTTTCCTGTGAATGTCTGGTTATGCTCATATCAGCATTGACGTAAGTGGACAACTTTGAACAAACGCGAAACAAAAGATGCTTTGTAGTCCTATCGATTTAAATTGATAATAAAATAAAACTAAAAAGCAATAGCGCAGCATTTGCGTATTTGTTTTCTGTTTGCGAAAGATTACAGGGCAGTTCTTTGCTTATTTTCTTTCTTTCTTTTTTCCTGGAAGTAGCAAGGAAACCTGTTAAATCTGTATATCTTTACACAACACATGTGAGTTAACAAATATAAATTTACATCTTCAGAGATAAGCAAGCTCTAGATGACTGGAGGGAGCGGACCAAACTTCTGCGTCAACAAAAGCAACAACTTGCTGCCATGAAGGGCTCAACACCTGGTAAGTTTCTTTTAGTTTTCGCAAAATATCCCGCTCTTGATCCTAAGAGATGTCAGGTATTTTGTTTTATAGCTATTTCTTCAGTCTTCTGTTCAACGGTTTTCCTCTATTAGATAAACAGGCTGAAATCATAAAAATTTTCTTTCGGTACTTTTGGATGGCATAGTCGATGATTACTGATTTTGGTTCTTCTTGGCTTTTTTGCAGTCGAAGTAAAAGCCCCGTATGGAACGGAAAAGTCAGCCAAGGAAGAGGAAAAGGTGAGAAGTTACTAAAAAACATCACGAGGTTTTTTTTTCAACGTATGCCATGAAACAAAAATCAAAATAACCACAGAGACAATACCCATAATTCTAAATGAAGCTGCAAGTTAATCAGAACTGGAAAAAGAAGTTGTAACCGGTTGCAACCGGTACGAAGCGTGGGAAAATTGCTCTCAGTAAAATCACGTGACTTTTTCAGGATGCACCTGATTGGCTTAGAAGATACATACATGTTAGATGTCAGTATGCAGAGTGTGCTTCTCCAATTTATTTCTCAATTCAACGAAGTTCAAAGAAATAGAAAGTAATTTGACAGCCGTTCGATGCCCCTTTTTAGCTTCGTAAATAAATCATCGAGGTAAACGACAGCATTTATACAATGCTTTGTCGCGTAAGTAACATTATTGTCGTTTCTTATTCAGTCTCCTCATGGCTACGCCAAGCAATTGAAGGAACTTTTAGAAGAACGAGATGGAAAAGGAGCAGCAAGAAGGTACAGTATTTGACATGTAGCTTGGGTTGGTCTTGAATTGAGACTGAGGGAGGTTTTAGAATTCCTCAACAATAACTGATCCATAAAGCGGGATATTGTTTTCCGAAAAATCGCGCTATATTTTGATTGAAGGGTTAGCATTCGAATGCTTTTGTGCCTCTTTTGAAGATTTGCCGAACACAGTACTTGCTTTTGCAGTCTATAATAGCTATGGAAGTTTCACTTTGGGTTTGGCAATCTCGATCCCAGGCTCTCTATCCTCAACGACAAGGGACGAAAATGAGAGAGTCTAGGATCTAGGTTGAGGTTTTTCGGCGATGTTTCTCTTCTTATAGTAGGGAGTTTAAGAAAACCACAACGGCAACGGCAATGGGAACGTCGCTAAACAAATGGTTGAATGAGCAATACAGTGGCATTGCAAGTGCATTATAATTCTTGGTACATTTCTTTGCCGTCCTCTACAAGACAACAACGTGAAATGACCAAATATCGCGTTGTCTGGAGAACGTGAACCACAAAGGATAATTTTTGAAATTTATTTTCGAATTTTACGCTGTGTTCCAAATTCAGTTTCGAGATAGCTTTGACAAAGAGAAACAAACTAAATGACTTCAAAGATTCGACGTTGTCCTAGGCGTCGCCGTCGTAGTTCCTTAAACTCCCTAGTGTTTTAGATGAACGGTACCTTTTTGCAGCTTTTTGTAGACAATTGTAACACTGCACATGTTATAATACGTTGAAATGCGCGTCTTGTTGTAATGCTTTGTTTAATTGTTCTATAGGGCCCTAGGGGATCGCGAGTTGGAGACTAGAATCAAAGTGCACATGGAAAAATTAAAAGAACACCGCAATAAAGCGTATGGATCGGTACAAGAAGAGCTCGAGTCCGCCAGAAGGAACTTAGAAATGGTGAGTTTAGGTATCCTCAGTTGAACAACTAACCCTACATTGTATACCACTGAGTATTTCCAAAATTAATGAATGAAACGCTACTCTTTTACATGGGTTGACGTTTTTCAAAGTTTTTGTTGTGATAAGCTTTTTGCACGAATTGGTCAAGTGTGATCATGACGATTAAACAGATGGCGCGCATGGACAGAAGTGACTTACGAGTTAGAAGCGTGGGGGCCTGTGCCCGAGGGGGGTACTTCCAGAGAAGTTGGGTGGGTGTGCGGCCCACTTCCCAAAACCCTTACCCTATTTATGACCAAAATCTGCGTTTTTTGCTACCCTATTTATGACCTGACCAAAAGTTCGTTAGCCTATTTATGACCGTTGCGGCTGACACAGTTGCCCAAAACATAAGTTATGAAGGGCTTTTGTTGACGGTCTTATTGATAATGATGAAAATAGCTTGTTCTAAGAAACATACCCAATTCAAGACTAGAGTGCTAAAACCATACGCAATTTACAACCAAAATGGCCAAAATCGATGCCCTACTTATGGCCAAAACGACTGAAAAACCCTACCCTTTGGGGCCGCACATGCCTATATAGCCCATATAAAGGAGTATCCCGCCCCCGGGGGCCTGTGGGAGAGTAGAATGTGTGCCTGTCGTATTTCTATGCAAAGGTCATCTCCAGTTTTTCTTCAGCGAAAACAAGCACTAAATTGGAAAACCCATCGCAAAATGGGATTGATAAGCAACTGCATAATTGCCATTAAATTCTGCTAACAACCATACATAAAGCTCCGGCCTGATGGGCCACTTGGCTCGCATGCAGACTTTACCTTTACTTTTTAACAACCATACATGTGTATCTATAAAGGTCGAGTTTGCCATTTGCGGCAAACTTGCGACAACTGTGCAACACTTGTGCAACACGCGTGAATCAAACTTACCACTTGCTTGTGACGTTGTCGTGCACTTGTTGCAAATTTATCGCTTGTGGCATACTTGTACCGTCTCAATCGACTCCAAAGTAGTATATGATACAAAATAGTGGTCATACCTTCTTCCAACCGATGCCACTTCTCCTATTTTCTCCTAACCTTTGGTCCTTGACGTTTTAAACCAGTTTTAGCGTAAAGCTCACCATTGTCGTACGCTCCTATGTACAGAGTAATATCGGAAGGTCGATACTTTTGTCATTCTTCGGTCGCTGTGGTTGTGGTTTGCCAAAATTTCCTTCGCGAGAACGTTCATCCGATCGCTGCGAGGTAGTGGCAGAAATGTAAATGAATTATTTTCTTCAGTTCCGTTTTTACGCCTCGTGCAAATTTCACGACACCTACGGGATATTTTGTCTTTTCACACCTTTTCTACTTGTCTTTGAAAAAACAAAAGGCTTTGGGAAAACATTTAGAGATAGTTGGATGCAAGCCCGAGGATGGGAGGATGGGTAAGGGGGGGGGGGGGGTGGTGGATATGAAGGTTTCGTTCTTTTGCGATGATCAGAATCAGGACCAGTCACTGATCCTGATCCAGAAAATCGCAAAGGAACGCACCCCGAGTAATGATTGGTTCAAGGGAATTTAAGCTTGTCCACACCCCGCAATATCGCTAACGCAACAAGCATGTTATGATATTTACAACAACGTAGCGTAACGTAACGTACCGTACCGTACCGTACCGTACCGTAACGTAACGTAGCGTAACGTAGCGTAACGTAGCGTAGCGTAACGTAACGGAGGAGGCAAGTGGAAGAAAGAAGCAGATCATCCAGTCTGTGTTAGACGTCGGATAGCCGGAGCCAAGAAATAGTTAATTGTCTTGAGCTCCTGACTGCGCGCAATCTTGCAGATAGCTGGCACACTTTAAAATTGACAAGCGCAGTGTTGGAGAAGTAAAAAGCGATTTTACTTTTGAACGCATCAATTTTAAAGGTATACAAAATCAGACATTGCGCGCAATGTCGATACCGTATGTCCGTATGTTAATCGTATTTGATTTGAGAAAACCTCGTTAAGGATAAAAATAAGCCGGTTGTTGACCTTTCAGTCGGAAAATATGCCAGATATTCACCTGACGCTGGTCAATATATCGCTTACTCGAGCCTTTCAATTGAATAATGTTTTTGTTACCCCTTAGTGATCAGTTAGTTAATTCTCTCATTCTGCATGCTTGACTTTGTATGAATAATTTAAGGTGACTCCTCAGTACAGTCAACTCCCGCCTTGAGGACACCTCGCTATTACGGACTCGCGCTGTTACGGACTTACGGACACTTTATTCGGTCCCAACGTCACAATTTTATTGTTTCCTCTCTCGTTATAGCGGACACCGAGAAGCATCTTGGAATATTTGCACACATATAGAGTCTATCTTTTCTGCTTTTTGAGACTGTCTTTGTCTTTTTTGGTCGATTTCCGCTTCTTCTGTCCATCAATCAAAATTTCTTCATCTTTTTCTCTTAAGGCCCTCTTTGCAGTCTCGCTGCCATGAATAAGTTCGTCCAGTCTGTCCAAATATTATAACACAAAAATTTTCTCGCACCCTGCTATTACAGACTCTCGCTATTACGGACACCAAATCGCGGTCCCGAGGGTGTCCGCTATAACAGGAGTTGACTGTATTACATTGCGCGCGCATCCCTACTGTGCACGATTTTTGCGTCATTAGCGCGCGCATATGATCGCGTGCACGTACACAACGTAAGAGATTTCCCTCAAGCTAAGCTCGACAGCAAAATAAATGCTCGTTTTCTCTTAAAAGAGCATGGTGACCTATATTTTTTATTGTATAATTTTGGTGTACAAATTGTCCGATTTAAGTGAAAAAAAATAAGAAAAAAATTGTTCGGAAGGAAAAAGAGATATAGCTAAAAGAGTGCACAAAACCGTTACTCGACGATGCGAATTATGACCTCGAAAAGGACGATTCAAGGAACGTTTTGAGGCAATGTCGTCTAGAATTGTGTTCTTTTTCCATAAATTATATCTTACATTGTTCCACGTTCCCGAGACTTTCTACCTATCAATATATTTTTTAAAGTATTGCTTTAATAACCTTAGCTTCCGGCTACCACAAATTATAACGTGAACTGATGAAATAACGCGCGTAGTTAGGCATAAATGGGGTAAGATTTACCTACCGTATTTCTTAAGCGAGAATGGTGACCTATCTTGTTTATTGTATTTTTCTAAACAGTGCTTGGTAGGGAACATTCGGGGAAAGTTTTAAAGAAATTGTTCGGCAACTTTTATTTATGAGGAACCACCTTAAGGAGAAATAATATGCTGATCTTGGTTTGTTTTCTCACAGGCTCGACAGTTTCAGCGCGAGGTAAACGACAGAAAAGAGTTGGAATATCGCTTGAGGGCCTTCACTGGCGACGATGTGACGTCATCCCTCTGGAGCTCAAAGACAAAGACGAAAAATGTCCCTAAGTAGACACAAGACTGCTCCAAGAAAATCATGTACATTTGACTTAAAGAAATTTTTGCAGAGTGGACATTAGAAGTTTTAGATTAATATATGATATTTTTATTTGATTCGAGAATTTTGGTTAGTGAGAAAAAAACGTTGCAGAGTCAATTTGCTCAGAAAATTACTTATTTATATATTTGGGAATAGACGCTTTTCGAGTTGACTTACCTCTTCCTATGTTGCTATTTTTTTGGGAAGATTCAGAGCAGTGTAACTGAACACAATTTGAAATTGACTGCACCAGATTAAAAAGTTCAATTAGAATACAGACTTGGTACTCTGACGATGTAATTAACTGTCCAGAAAGGAGCCATTAAGAGCGTGACCATATCGTTGTAAAAATGACTTTACTTAAATAATTCACCGTTACAAATAAACTTGAATATACATCTGGTTTGCTGTGAACTTTATTGTGGAAGCACTCATGACTTCAAGAGGCCACCATGTCCCCTCGCAGTCTTTACTGATGGTCACGCAACACTCCTCTCAAGTAACGGCTTTGAACGAAGAGGAGCGTTGCGTGACGATTCAAGTGACGACTGCAAAGGAGGCGACAATCTAGGATATATTTTAAAAAAAGCCACGGCTGAAAATGTTTCCTGTGACGGAATATTTACAGTCAATAAGTTACATAAAGAAAACAAGTATAAGACATCAAACACCTGTACACACAGAAATGACACCGTTGATAAACGTCCACCCATATTTTACTACTACCAGTCACCACGGGAGACTTAAACCAGCTAGACTCATTACATATAGTTGGCGATTTTTCTAAACCTTTAAGGTCATTCCTAAGTTGTGCATTGCGCATTCTTACTACGCAAAAGTTCACGCATAATTAGCGTTAATTAATTCACTTAAAGAAAATGGCGGCTTCTACTATACGGCCATCTTGCCAGAGAGATGTGTCGCCGTTTACTCGTCAACAAGCATGTCGATCTATAGCGTCCCATCGCAAATTTTTTTTAACCCAAACAATCACCTTTCTGTAGATGAATACAGTCTCATTTCTGTTACAGAATAATGTATGTAAACTTAACCATGCAGTACTCATCAAAATAATATAGTTGTGTTCTGGAGGAACACTGTACGCTAGGTTCAAGTTGAATCACCGTCAATTAACAATGCGTGCCTTTATCAGTAGACACGTATTTTTTCAAAGTGTTCTTTGAAGTTCTTTTGCTGCTCCCATGAACTATTAAGTGTAGAATATTTTGTAACGCATTACGGGGTATTTACAAGGTACTCATTCTCCTAAACGAATAAATGGAAATCCTTTGTAAGCTCTATTTACTGAAGTTCGGCCCTGCCTTCAGTGTGCTCAGTAAGCCCGGGGGGGGGGGGGGGAGGGTGGGTTACTTCCAGAAAAACTAGCTTCCCAAAACCCTTACCCTATTTATGACCAAAATCTGCGATTTTCGCTACCCCGTTTATGACCTGACCAAAAATTCGATACCCTTTTCATGACCGTTGCAACTGACACAGTTGCCCTAAACATAATATTTGAAGGGCTTTTGTTTATGGTCCTATCGATAACGATGAAAAAGTAGCTTCATTTAAAAGCATACCCAGTTCGAAACTAGAGTGCAAAACAGAAGCATATGACCTAAGCGATATGCTTCTGTACAAAAGCCCTACTCTATTTATGGCCAAAACGGCTGAAAAGCCATACCCTTTGGGGCCGCACATACCTATATAGTCCATATAGGGGAGTAGTACCCCCCTGGTCAGTAAGGAAGTTGTACACCGTTTCGCTCAATGTGTCACAGAGGACTAAGCCGTGTAAATACAGACCAAACACTGATCTCCTTTATAGTCGGTCTTAGGGTCACCCAAATCAAATCTTTATTCACGCTGTTTTGATGGTGTAAAAACAAATGTAGGGTATATGTATAAATAAGAAATAGATGAGTTTTAAATACGTGTGCGGCAGCCAAAGTTGCAGAGCTTTCGAGTTTCGAGTTGGCTGGAAAAGGGAAGAAAAAGTACAGATAATTTATATTGAACTAATATATAATAAAGAGTGGAGTTAAAAGAAAAAGAAAACATATATACTCCGTTACTTTATACAACTATGTATTAAAAATCATATATCACCTTTTACAGGTTTCTTATAAACAGTCAAAGTGTAGTAATACTAGAGGAAGAAAGTTCAGTTATAAACAAAAGAGAGACTACAGTGGGCTGTATGACTGATATTGAAGGAGATAAGTAAGTTGTTTAAGTACATATTATAAAAGCTCTATGTCTGGGCTTACAAGAACGGCCGGGAACGAAACTTGTTAACCAAATACAAGATTACTATGGTGTATCACCATTAACGGTTTTTTTCGAATTTCCTATGACCGTCGTAAATTGATTGGAACTTATTGCAAACCGCAGGCAATACAACAAACTGATCGGGAAGCGTTTAAAACCAACCTCTTCACGGAGAGTGTCATTATCTCGCCACTGCGATTGCTGCCTGGTATATTTACATGAAATTTCGTCAAGAAAAAGGTGATTGATACTTATGAAAAGGACAAAATCGAGAAAATAATATTTTTTTCTTTTTCTTGGTTTGGTATATATATCCATTTACCTCTTTTAGCTAATATCTTTTCAACAGCTGGTGATTTTTGTTCATCGTGGTAGATCTTAGAGACTAAATCGTGAGAAAAACAATATACACTGTATTATTAACACAAAACCTGTGACTGTCACACGGGTAAGGTGGTGTCATTTATAAAGGGGTTATGCCACGGTGTAGTGTGTAATTTTTAGAGATGTTCAGAGTTACTTTCGAATCCAGAGGAACCTCAAAATAAAAGATGACCTAGGAAAAAATAAAACTAATAAAACTAATAATAAAACACTAATAAAACACACTAATAAAACTAACAACTTTAAAAAATTGAAGCTAAGTTTTTCAAGAATTTTCCTTCCACCACATAGTTCCTTTGCCTTGTTTTCAACCTGATTAAGTAAACCAAAAGAAAATGATCCTATCTCTAATTTGTTAGAACATTTTTTTTTTGTTAACCTCAAGCAAAGCTGACACAAAACGTGAATTTGATTAGACATAGAAAATCGCCTAAAGATATTTTACTTCTGTTCGCTGTCCTCAGCTTCCTGTTCGACTACATTAATAACCGGAAATACATGCTGTTCTTGTGGTGCCAGACATCCTCTCTGTTCCAGGTCCTGCTCAATCTGTTGTAACCTTCTGTACTTGCTGACGTGTTCAGCTCGGACTGGACCACCGAGTTTGATGAAACGTGCTCCAAAAGCCACGGCCTGAAAAATAAAAACGATCAATCTTTGCTAAGAAGAAACTAATGAAGTGACTAAAAGGTCCGACTACTAATTACTAAGAATCGATTTAGACAAAACAGCTTTGTTACGCGCAACTATTTGTACAACGCACTGTCACTGTTCTCCAAAAGCCGCACAAAACTCTACGATTGCCAAAGGGTCTCAATACCTGTTTTAAAATTGTGCGACATTTTTCGTGTCGTTCGTGACAATTATGAGCGTGTTACAGACGTGGTTTGCTCTGAACAAATTCGTGTCGTGGAATTACCATAAGCTTGCCGCCTGTGATAAACTTGTTACGTCTAAATCGTCCCCAGACTGTAAGTTAAACATTGTGCGAACAACATTGCACGCAATAAAAATGACATAATGATGAAATAAAACCAGAGGTGGACTGGACACTGTAACTGTGTTGCACGAACCATGCATATACCGAGGACAGTTTATACACGACTTTTCAAGCAACAGTTTTGGATGCGCGCACGCGCGTGCTACTCTAAAAACGCGCACGCACTTGTCGCGTATGCACGCGTACGCACTATTTGTTTACATCACGTTGACAAGGTGACAGTTAAAGCCACTGAGAAAGAACGTCTGGTTTTAACGTTTATGATTTTTTTTCAAATGCATTTTGGGCGCCGGCATATTTCAGCAGTTTGAACTTAACTAAGTACGGAAGCGGTGGACTTGTGATGCATTATGATATGTAAAAGACGTTAAGGTTTTAAAACCGTTATGTACAGTTCTTCTGGGTAGATGCCTTTGGAAATATCGGCAATATTTAACTGCAAAACAACTTCCTTTTTTTACGCGAGCAAAAGTTCAGTTTCTCTATTTCCTTAAATCCATGGCGCTTAAGGTTTATCATGTAAAACCTTTTTCGTATCAGCCACTTGAGTGGATAACTAAACAGCAATAGTTTGGTGGCAACTTCGAGTTTCAACGTGTTTAGATTGTTTTTAAAAATGGTATACTTTTAAAAAGCGATTACCTACGCAAGATTCGAGGTGAATCAGGCAGCTAAAACAATAAAACAAAACCCAAAAACAAAACGAAAAGAGCGAATAGAAAGCAATTAGTAGCAAAACACGACCGCCTTTAGACAGCAGACACGCCTTAAGTACTTGACATTTGACTCTATGAGAGTAATAGATAAAAATAACAGTCTTATGACTTCACCCGTGAGATAGAGAAAACAAAATTACATATCAAGGAATACGGGAAAAGGAAAGCAACAGCCTTTGAACGCTCCGACAGAAAATGACTCTACAAAGGATTTTTCTGACATGTTTTCTGGTCATGTATTGTACCTGTCATCTGGGTCAGGTTCTTGTGTGTTCGCTAGCAGCAGGTTAGAGTGAATATTTAATTCTGTGGATTATTTCGTGAGAAAAATAACGTTTTGCCCATGGGAATTTTCATTGAAAACATTGCACGGTTTCTTACTAACGCGTTATGAATCAAGTCGAAGCTGTGAGAGTTTGGCAGGGTTGTTTGAGATCTGATAATCTGTGTTATTTCGGACAATTGAAACTAAAAACCAGCAGCCATTTTAGCTGACTACAGACAACGGAAATATAGTAAGTAGCACCGAATATTGATGGTAAAAGAACCTCGGTGCGTGCAATATTTTCTGAATTATGGCCGAAAAGTATTAACCAAAAACCGTCAAGAAATTGTTTTATCGATTTCTGTGTTTAACAGAACACATATTACGCTATGATGAAACAGTTAGACTTCTAAACCTTGGTAGTTAACTTGTATAATTACTTCTTTCTTCTCAGAGTCGTGCGGTGTGAGACCAAAGTGGGCAGAACAAGAAAATGACAAAAGGATCACCGGAGGACATGAAGCTAAACCCGGCAGCTGGCCTTGGATGACGAACATTTTTGTTACAGGGCTTGGAGAGTACTTCAAATGTGGGGCCGCTCTGATATCGGACCGCTGGGTCCTTACAGCAGCTCACTGTACGATTGCCAACGTTGGGCCAATCATGGCAGCCGCCAGTAAATATCCAGAGATGTTAAGGGTAATATACGTTCCACAACAACTGTTATAAAGATTACTCAGTCAAACCTAACGAACAGTTGGTATTGGCTAACGGTGAATGGGATACCCATGTTTATATCATGCAATAGAAAATACAGCCAATCAGAATAGCAGAAAGCCGTTGAATACTCAACGGTATCACACCCAATCTTCCCATCGTGCGCTGCGCGTATGTCGCATTGATTGTGATGACCACTGCATTTTCTCTGGCGTGGTATAGTTGTGCAACTCTTTCTCGTGGTATGCTGTAGAATATCCCACGTGTCACTTATATTTTCGAGAAAAAACAAGCGACTCTTGAGATATTCTATGGTGTATCACTCGAAAGCGTGGTACAACTAGTATATAGCCTATGAATTATATAACTTTGATCCAAAGTCTACCGCTCACTTAATTAGCTTCCGCACTCTGAACTTCATATCACGGCTACAGTAGGTTATATGTTTACGCCAGCCCCATAATAGGCAGACACCGTCCTCAGAAAGTCCCAAACGTTTCTGCACATATTTTCTGTAAAACAAATCTGTGTTAGCCAGACACCTCTATTAAGCGGACACGAGCGAAGGGCCCATGACTGTCCGCTTAATACAGGTGTCACTGTACATTCATTTCAAGCAAACAGATTCTGTTTGTTTTATGAAATTCAGCTGGAAAGAGGCAGCATTCCTATTCTTGGAAAAGATCTGATCACGTAAGACAAATATACACGGCGAACTGCAATAGAAAAATGAAACCTCTCACTACAAAGTAACTCGCACCAGTCTAGCTTGATTTTCCTTTCATGGCAGAAGATATTGAAGATAGTGTCTTGATGAAATAACAAATTCTCAGAACTAACATTTTAAGAAATCTATGACATTAAGTAAAGAGAATTCATATTTCAAGGTACGTGTTGGTGAACATAACATGGATAAGAAGGAAGGTACCGAGCAGGATATAGCCGTGGAAAAGGTGGTCATGCACCCGAAATGGAACATAGAAACAAAGAAAACGTCCAATGGACTGAAGATTTTAACTACACATGACATCGCCCTGATACAGCTCAGCAGTCCGGTCAAGTTCTCCTCCAACGTGCAAAGCATGTGTCTTGATAATGGGCAGCCCTTTAGAGCCGGTAAGAAGTTTATAATTGCATTAGCTCTTTTAACTCCCAAAATTAACCCGTAACAGTTTTCAATTGAATAGTCACACAAAGTAGGGTTTGATTAACCGACTGAAAAGTCAGAGCCACCTTGTAGAGCATAACAAGCAGTACCACATCAAAGTACTGCTCAGTAGCTTCTATTTGAGCGGCCACACTGTGGTTTCACGGACAGACTTAAAAGCTAGCACCGCCTTGCACAACATAATAAACGGTACCACATGAAAGTACTGCTCAATAGCTTTCATCTGAATGGTCACAAACTATGGTTTCATTCACAGATTTAAAAGTTAGAACCATGTTGTGCAGCATAATAAACGCTACTGTTCAATTGCATCTCATTCGAGCGCCCACACCACTAGCTTTTAACTCACAGACTTCTGGGTTACAACCATGTCGCACAGCATGACGACTAGTAAAACATGTACGTAAATGTGCAGCTCACTAGCTCTTACTTCAATGTCTGCAATACTAGGCTTCATCCACAGACTTAAAAGTTTTATTTTCATCCTACTGAACGTTTGACAAATTCGTAGAAATAACATCATAAACTCTAGACCTATTCAAGTTTTTTTTGCTTTAGATACCATGTGTTACATCGCTGGTTGGGGGACACAGAAAGTCAAAGGCCCTCCAACAAGAGTGCTCCATGAGGCTGCTTTACCACTGATATCACACGAACAGTGCAACGCCCCCCGGTCATATAACGGAGTTATCACAAAAAACATGCTCTGTGCAGGATTCCAGCAGGGGGGTGTAGACACTTGTGAAGGAGACAGTGGGGGTAAGTAAGTGTCAAGGCTTACTCTACGGGCTTAACTCGCAGAGTGAGTTACTTTATTCCAGCTTTACAATTTTCTTCCTTTCTTTACAGGTCCTCTGATGTGCAAGGGAGGAGAGGGAAGGTGGTATTTGACCGGGGTGGCATCGTTTGGTCACACTGGGTGCGGTGTGCCGTACAAGTATGGTGTGTACACAAGAATAGTGAACCATCTGGACTGGATTTCAAAGGTCACAGGAATGAACATACAACAGCCGCCAGTTGAGGACATACCACTGATTACAAAGAGATGACAGACAGCAGAGTCAGAGAGAGCTAACAAGAATGAAAGTCATGCAAAGGGTGCGAAAGCTGCGAGCGAACGCGGCCTTACATTGGTCACCACATTCTTCGGTTTAAAACCACACATAAGATTATCACACACAAACTTACCAACAAAGCATTGAGTCCGAACGCGCAGTATAAAATAAAGCATGTCTGGGACAAAACCGGAACTAATCAGCATTGGGCGTTTCTCTTAATGGTTCACTCAAGGAACCTGTATGCCTACTTAGAGTCTACTTATGCCGTACTCTATTTGCAATATACAAAACCACACCTCAAGTTAAGCAGCGTTATTATAATAGCAGTAAACCTTTGTAATTGTTTTCTTTAGAAAATGTATCTTCAACTGTATTGATAAAAAACTGAAATATCTAAAACAGTAACCACAGTTACCGTGTTCAGAGAGCAATTTCATTCGCATAAGAAAACGTTTCAACTTGAAAAGAAATACTGCTCGTTTTAAATAACATAAATATTATTGTCAGAAGGTCTGAAATGTAAAGAAAACGTAGATTTCCACCGTATCTCACAGTTTTGTGTTCGTTTGGTATTAATGTTACCAAAAGAGTCGAAGTATTTTTAATGAGAATTAATTCTTGTCTTTCAATATGTCTTCCCGGAGTAAACAATCTTAGGTTGCTTTTGGAAGAACTCAAGAAATTAAACGGTCGGTTATGGAAGCCTGACCGCGCTTCTCTACCTATAAAAAAGATCACCCATGAAATAAAAAACTTATTGAACTAAAAAAAATGTTTTCCCGATGTTGTTATCCGCATCAATGAATTGTTCTGTTTCAACTTATCTGCAATATTCAGTTCTCTTACTCGAAGTTCTGCCGCCCTAACCCGACAATCTAGAGGGTGGGTCCTGGAACTATGACTCACGAAAACGATGCAGGGCCAGCAAGTCTAAAACGCGCGCGAAAGTAAATGGCAAACCTAACTTTCAACAGTGCAACGACAACAAAAAACAATCCCTCGCGTCCGAAAAACAACTGCACAGGAAGAGTACAAACTTAAAAAGCACACTTACCAGATCCGCAAGAATGGAAGAAGTGTCTGCACAAGGTCCGTCCGCCAGTGCAAGAAGACCTCCCTGATCTGTAGAGAAACAAAACACAGTTGAATCGCTCAAACTTTACAGGATTTATTCTAAAGGTTTTCATTCTTGTCTCGCGACACGGATGTCATATATAGAAGTTACTGAACAAGACAGAAGTGTCCGTTTTGATGAAATATTGGTCCGAAGCATAGTTCAAAACATCGTTACGGGAACAATATCTTCATAGCTAACAACTGATGTGGCGTTTTCTCCTACGTAGCATATTATTGTAGTGCACAGATCGAGTGCTATTATTTGACAAAAAAGTGACTCTCTGGTAATGCCGCCTTCACCAGTATTTTTTCCCCTTTTTCACAACCCCTGACGAAGATGGCATTTGCCAAATGCCATTTCTTCAGCCAGACATTCACTCGCAGATGAAGTCTACGAATTTGAAACGTTAAGCACAGTACCTCAATCCAATTGAACACAAAAATCAACCAATCAAATTGTTGATCAGGATTGGATAGGGCGAGCACGTTTTTTATTTGCTATCTCCGGTGAATTATTTTGGCCAAGGGAAAAATTTCCAGGATTTTCTTTGTCACTAACACAGCTCTTATTATCCAACTACAAAATAACAACAGCACTGCAAAAGCTGTCAAGTCAGTAATATATAGATTTAGCCAAGCCTAAAAGCGGAGCTCCTGATTGCAATAACTGACGATAAAGGAAAGAGAGAATTATTTTTTCTTGGATCAGAAACTCAAAAAATGATCAATTGTGAGCATGAAATTGTTCGACGTCTGGTTTTGCTATTTTTTCGAGTTAAATTTTAACAAACTATACCCAACAATCCTAACCAAGATTGTAGAGATTATGTACGCAATATATCAGGGCTCTAAACCTGAGCCCACGATATAGTCACGTGATACTGGTCAGCGGATAGCTTGTTGTGACAGCTGTCCATTAAGAGTAACGTGGACGCCCAAAATAAAAGATGTAGCTATGGTAATGCTGCTACTCTCTTAGTTTTCAAGGTATTGGCGTACGGACAGTCACGAGACAACCAAAATTTTTCAGATCGATGGGTTACCAAATTTTCTAAGGTATGGGGCTCCGCTCGCGCGCCTTTGGCGCGCAGGAGCTCCGCTATGACGTAATGATAATGTTCCTTAGCAACGTCACTGACCAACACCTCGGGCTAAGTCAATTCTCTCCAGGCAAGATACCAAATGAAAAAAAAAAAAGTTTATGGGTTAATCTAACCTGCGACAGTCTTTGCCATTTGCGATAGGCCTGTAATAGTGTTAGCTTGATCCACGCCAAGAGCTACAACACTGCTTAGCTTGTCGGCCACTCCGAACTCTAAAATACTGGAGTGTTTTCTGTACAAGTCACTGCCAACTATAAAGCACTTCTCTCCAATCCTCTGGTTGAGTTTTTTCCAACCCTCGATGTCCTGAAGAAAGATTTCACGAGAAAACCATGACAATTCCTTTCAAGTTTAATGAACGATGAAACTACTCATTTATTCCCAAAATCCATGATGAAAAATCTGAGGCACTCAGTTAATTTATTTAGGCAAAGCAGTTCGCTGGAAATACACAAAATGTAAGCGTAGATATATAGGGAGTAGCTATCTAACCTCCTATCCCTCCCAACCAGCTATTCAGCCCTTAGGACAGAACGTATCCCCTTCTCTTTCAGTTAGCCCCGGGCGGTAAATGGCATTCACGGTGCAGGGAAAAAGGTAGAATTTCCAGCTCCCCGAAATTGCCGTCTAAATCTTCCAATTGTTTCCAGTTTCACCCGAAAATTGTGGAAGGTTCTACTGTAACCATCTACGACACAAGTTTCGAAAAGGTTTTGTGTGTTTATATTCATGTATGTTTACACTCGCGCGTGTTACAAAGCGCGTGTTCACACGCACGCGTGTTTAAACTCACGCGTGTTTACACTTAAACGTGTTTATACTAACCGGACTCCTGACTCCGTCCACAATAGCTAAGAAGCCGGGATATCTCTCATGAAGTTCACAGTACAAGTTTATGACATCATCCAGACTTTTAAAAGTGTTAGACATTATCTCGTACTTCTGCTTCTCCTGCGCAAGACAAAATATATTGTAGTTATATTTGAACGCCAGGATTTGAGTTTGTAAAATAGATGGTAACAATTGACTATCACACGCACGTACTCGCTCGCTCGCACCCACGCACGCTCGCGTACGCGAACGAGTTCACTCATAAGTTACAGTGAAGACATTAAAAGTCTACTTTCAGATGCTACACACCATCATTTCTCGTGGAAATAGGAATATTAGATGGTATGATGATACGCACAGACACTTCCGTTTACCAGTTTTAGCTCCTTTCGTCGGGTATATAAAATTGACCAAAGCTTTTGCAGTTTGACCAAAGCTTTTGCAGTTTGACCAAAGCTTTTGCAGTTTGACCAAAGCTTTTGCAGTTTGACCAAAGCTTTTGCGTAGGTGCTAGGATTAGAAGTTTTCGAAGTTATATTTTTAATATAACTACTGCACTTTTTGATAAAACAGTGACCACCGCATCACTTCGTTTGATCTGACTTACTTGATCATAAAACTCTGAAGCTGCGCAGTTGAGAGCGATTTGAACATCAGTGCCCAGGCTATACCCACAGCTGGACAAGGCATCTTGTACAAAATCCAGCGCTTGCTCTGGCTTGTCCATTGAAGGAGTGTAACTGCCATCATCGGTTGTGCATCGGCCAGACGGCTAAAAACACAAACCTTAAATTACATTTGAACTCATTGAAGTCTTAACATGGATGTAAGCGAAGGTTAATTCTACCAAGTGGGGCAAATGTAGCCAACACTACCCGTGTTTAACTCCACTTTTCGTAGCTAAAATCAATCAGACAAGAGCCCCATGGAAAAGGCGGGGGGGGGGGGGGAAGTACTGAAAAAATCATTGAATAATGCAATTGAAGACTTTTCATTGGCTTAATTAGCCATCATGGAATATGAGCCATTACACCATGCTCTACAAATATGGTAAGCATGCACGTAATTTTTGGGGGCGTTTATATTTTAATTTATTTTTAGTTTAGTTTTCTATATTTGGGGGTGTTTTTGATAAAACAATTATTCCACTCGTCCTTGTTGGATAATTGAGATGGCTATAGCCAAGTGGGTGCTACGCGCCTCGTTGGCTATCTCTATCATCTCAAATCCAACGCGTGCTCGTGGTATATAATTGTTAAATATATCACTCTTAACAGAAAAGGTAAACCTTAATGGTTCCCCCCCCCCCCCCCCCTCACACACCTACAGTACGCTTTTACCGACCTTAAAAACCCTGCAGAAATAATTCGACCTTAAAAGGCCTTCGCATCTCGACGTCATCACTTGTTTAGCTGGGCCATACAAGATATTTTGAGAGGCCCGCCCTTGCAAATATGTAAACGGTAGTTTTTCTATCCTTTTGTATACTTCAACTTGTGAAAACCAGAAGACAAAATAAAAAGACAAAATCAATTTAGAGCCTTACCCCATATTTCTGTGCTAGAGTGTCTGCCATTTGCCGATGTATGTTGGCAAATTGATATACGACCTGAAAAAGGAAGGAGAAAAAATTGTCCTTAAAATGTTGTTCCATCATCGTTAAGTACGAAGAAATCCTGTATGTTGCTATCTTTTTCTTCCCTTCCTCTTGCACGAATTTAATAGTAATTTGAGCAGTCAAGTTATTTAAGGAAGCTTGTAAAAAACAATGCACTGATTTCAAGATCGGAAATACAGCGAGACAACAAACAAGCAACAGCAGTAACAATGACAACGACTCAGCACTACAACAACAACAACAACAACAACGAGAACATATTTATATATGATACCTTTTGCATGGGCGTTCCTGGTTGAGGTAAAATGATAACTTCCTTGATAAGATTCTGTTTCCCCGCAGCGAACTTGCCACTTGTTAGTAACGTCATCATTGGAATGGGAAGAGAAAAGCTTTCATCCAACTGTAGTTATATAAAGTCTTGATATAAGTGAAAGGCAAGATATTCATAAAAGTTTTAAACAGGTAGTAGAGAAGTGAGAAATCCGACTAATAAATAGAGAACAAAAGGGATGTAAATGGCGTATATCTGTTGACAATGATGACAGAACTTGACAGCATAAGAAAACTAAGTCATCCAGTTAAGAGCAGCCCTAGCTCTAACTCACGAAAACAAATTTCTTACTCCATCTCTGTTCGAGGAACAAAACGTCTGAAATTTGAGCCAATTATTCCAAACCGAGGTTTATTTTTCAGGCTTGTCCTTACTCAGTTCCGTTTTTTTGCACATGATTAACAACCAATCACAGATGCTGCATCATTCTCTTTTCGTAATCCATTCTCTTAAATCCTTTCTCTTAATTCCAATATTTTCACGTTCCTCAGGCACATATTCACTCTTCCTTTTCTCGGTCTCAATAATTAGCTTTTCAGCTATGTAAGTGCATGTACGCAGTGACATGAAAAAAGCTGGTGGGTGAACTTTTGTTCTCGACAATCATGTGCAAACTCTTGAGTGAAATAATTTAAGTTTACGGTGTGCTTAAAATCAAATGCTAAAATACCTCTTTTCCAAATACTTTAGCTAAATGGTCGTACAAAGAGACTCCCTTAATCTTTGCACCAGTGACAGCTGTTCCCATGGAAATAGCAATCATGGCACAGTCTCTACAGAGCTCGTCTTCCTCCAGATCTGGGACGGTTTGTGCTAGTAACTCCTTATTTCCTGCAGTGCTTTTTTTGCCGTCTGTTTTCTTGCCAGTGTCTTGTGATAGATGTGATTGTTTACTTTCTCCCCTGGAGACATTAGACTTCTTGGTTGTGTCTATTTTCCTTTCTTCTTGGTTGTCCTCAGCTCTCTCTGAACCCTCACCTTCTTCAGTTTGATCTTCAACAGCTTCACTGCTGTCAATTTTTAAAGCAGAGTTTTCTTGTTCTAATAGTTTCCTAGAAGCCACAGGAAAAAAAAGAAATATTATTTTGTAAATAGGCTGTTTCAGACGTTCTTCTCTGAAATTAAACTCTCATTGCACATTCAATCCCATGATTTGTTACTGTTTCACAGTTACAAGAATGAAGAAGCCAAGTGAAGATGAAGGTAAATCAATAAACATATAAAGGCCTGTTAAAGCTTGTACGCTTAAGGCCTTAATTTCGATCTACTGATATCATGGAAGAGTGTGTTTGGTATAAAGAAATACATGTAGTTAAATCTTCTAAACAGTTCAACATGACATCATGAGAAAGATAAGTTATAGGTATGCAATGTGTGCAGAAGGCTATGTAGCTGTAGTCCTTTGCACATATTGCAGGCCTATGGTACAAGGTGAAAGTGTTATAGGTACGCAATGCATGCAGAGGGCTATGTAGCTGTAGGCCTTTGCATTCATTGCAGGCCTATGGTACAAGGTGATAGTGTTGTAGGTACGCAATGCATGCAGAGGGCTAGGAAGCTGTAGTCCTTGGCACATATTACAGGCCTATGGTACATAGTGTTATAGGTATGCAATGCATGCAAAGGGCTATGAAGCTGTAGCCCTTTGCATTCATTGCAGACCTTTGGTACAAGGTCATAGTGTTATAGGTATGCAATGCATGCAGAGGGGCATGTAGCTGAAGTCCTTTGCACATTGCAGATCTATGGTACAAGGTAGTAGTGTTATAGCTATGCAACGCAGGTAGAGGGCTATGTAGGTACGCAATACATGCACAAGGCTACTCGGCTGTAACCCTTTGCATGCATTCCGGGCACACGATCCTTGTTACACTGCATCAACATTTTTTCATCGTCTCTAAATAAATTGTTTAATATACGTGTAGTTGTAGTTGTGGTGTTAAGAAATGTTTTAGACCAGAAAAGCCTCAAAGTATTTATTTATAACCCAAAATGAATTAGACAAACTTTCTTACTGTAACATCTCATCAACAGTCTTCTGATTAGTTGGGTCATATCCCACAATAAGCGGTGCAATGGTGTCGTCAATTCTCTCAATCATGTCATTTACTTCTAGTCCTTTAACAACACTATCTGGATCTCCCACACTACTTGTGACTGCAGTTTCTGTTGGCTTTTGCTGTTTGGGTTGATCAGGAGTCTTGGTTTTCATGTCAGGAGTTTTGACCTTGGTGTGAACAGAGTCTGGACAAGGACTGGAATCCACAGAGGATACAACACTTGCTACAGGCTGCAAAAATGAACCACATCATCATCAATCTGTCATCTATGTAATATGTACTGCTTTCGTCATAAAAGTACCTCATTTTGTTTATGTCACAACTTAAAATAAAATTATGATTATAAAATTAAGTATTATTTTGCCAGCATTACTGGTGTAGCTGTAATCATGGTGCATGTACGTGCCATAGATGAGAGGGTCTGAAATATTTAAGAGCCTCCTTAAACTAAATTTTTTTCTGATTAGAAATTTCTGGATTGAAATTGTTTTAGATTATGTTAATACGATGAATGATATTATTATATGAAACAAAGAAAAAACAATAAAAAGAAGAAAATTCAAACAAAAAGCAAATAATTTGAAACTAAGTACTATGTTAGAGCAGTTTTCAAGTGAGTGCCGTAAAAACCAAAACTAAACCAACTACTAATATTTCTACCAGTTAGACTACTCAGCCAATATCAAACCATAGTAAAACCAAAAACAAAGTAATTGCCAGATTACTTTCAACACTCAATTGAAAACCGCTCTATACAGTTTTTTATCTATAGAAAGGTGATATTGAAATTATGAGGTAAGACAAAATAACTAAATAAATAATTACACAAATAAATAAATAAACAGATAAAAGTAAGACCTTAAAATAAAATTAAATTAAATGTTAACATGTACATGTTTGTGAGGTGATGTTAAGTTGAACCATTTACAACATACCTTTGAGAGTCCATTTATTGTGCAGTCAAAGCTAACTTCAAAAGATGGAAACCCTCTGCTACTGAGAATTTCTGCTGCTGAAACCTGAAAGCAATGTCCAGAGCATACATGACAATAATGAATATAAAATATAGGTCATAATTAAACTCAAAAAGAGTCTCTGACTTTGCTCTCAACATATTAATACATGTACATGACAAAATTGTGGGCTTCTTCACACTTTTTCCAGATCCTTCTTACAAATTGTGTGCATTTCACCTGGGAGGGTGGGTGGGTGTAGGGGGATAACTCGGTAATGAAATACTTCATGTCAGTAACAATGTTATGTCACAATGTCAATTCTAGAGAGAGTCATGCTCAGTAGAAGTTTTGAGTTGACTTCTACCACTAGCAAGGTACTGCATTTATTAGACTTGTCATGCCTTCTATTTCTAAAACTGATAATACTGATACTACTGAAAACAAATCATTTTCATGAAACAAAAATTTTAAAAGGAAAAACAACTCTAAAAAACTAAAGACCTGAGATACAAATACAGAAATATATGCCCCGATATAAGCAGATACCTTTGATATTGTTGGTGCATGTGAACGCTTCCCAAAGTACTCTCCCTGCAAGAAACACAAATAATAATATATTAAATATTCATCAATATTAGTGGAGATGCAGTGGCCTCATGGTTAGTGCGCTCGTCTCTGGATTGAGTGATCTGGGTTCGAGCCCTGGCCAGGGACATTGTGTTGTGTTCTTGGGCAAGACACTTTACTCTCACAGTGCCTCTCTCCACCCAGGTGTATAAATGGGTACCGGCGAACTTAATGCTGGGGGTAACCCTGCGATGGACTAACATCCCATCCAGGGGGGAATAGAAATACTCCTAGTCGCTTCATGCTATGGAAACTGGGATAAGCTCTGGCCTGATGGGCCACTTGGCTCATATACAGACAGAAAAAAAATATTAGCATTGATCTCAATAAGTAAATAAATATCTGAAACCAAAACTAATACACTAAAATTTACCATGTAGTACTATATTTTTGCACGAATTAAGTTTTATAAAAATTATGGTTGGTTTTATAAAATATTTTGGGTTCTAAATTTTTTCTCTTAAAAAGGATGGATTTTTTAATAGGCAATTAATTTAAATGTGCAATTTACAGCAAAATGTGTGGAACTAAAATTACAGCTAAAGCATACTTGTAACATTGTTTGAACAGAAAATGTTCTTGTCTGCTTAACCAGTGAGAGTGTCTACTTAACTATCATTTTTTCTTTGCCTTAAGAGAGGAGTAAATTTCTGCAGATTTTTTTTTTTTGCAACAATATAATATATTTAACAATTATTCTGCGAGCTCACATTGGATATGAGCTGATAGATAACCAATGATGTGCGTAGTTACGAGTTGGCCATAATCATCTCATATCCAACAAGCACAAGTGGAATAACTGTTTTTTAAAAATAACCCCAAAATATAGAAAACTAGACTAAAATAAAAGTAAAAAGCCCAAATATCAAGTATACGCTTAACATATTTGTAGAGCATGGTATGATGGCTGATAATCCATGATGACTACACCAATGAAAACTCTCGAACTGCATTATCCAATGATCCATTTTTTAATAGTGTCACATATATATTTCATTGTCAGACCCTTTTTGCAGATTGCAAAAGAAAAAAAAATTAGAACCTGCTAATGTTATGGCATGCAATAACAACATTTGGTGGGTAATTTTGGGCAGAAGATGTGCTGGCAAGGCTTGGATCAAACCCACCGATCAGATGTACCCACCAGATGAGGGGCCTCAGCACATGACACCACGCCAAGAGGGTGCCCTGTGCCTGTAGCGCAAGGGGGACATTGTTGCTCGAATAGTGTCCTGGGGCAAAGTTAACCCAGTCCAGAGTAACAAATGCTCCTTCCCTGACAGGGCTTCAGTACAGCACTGAAGAGATGCCACAGGCAGCAATTCCCTGTCCACAAATTTATTAATAAGACTGTCAGAAATAATTTATACATTTGCAACAAAAGCTAACAAAGATGTAATAAACTACTAGTAAGACCTTAGAACAATAATGCTCCCTTATGTGCAGGGTAATAACTAACTGGCTGAGATAAATATGAGAGGGCGGGTGGGAGGGTTTGATCTTGCTTTGAAGGAAACTTGCAGCACTCTGAGAAGGGAAAAATGATTACTTGCATGACATGCTATGCTTGATTGACATGAGCCAATTATGAAAAATCACATGAGAGGGAGACTGCAGAGATAAATGAGAGTTGATACAATGGTTGCTTTCGAACATTAAACTGTATTTTATGCTAAAATATTGAAAAAAAATTGTGACAAGCAGTACTACATGTATATAACAGTTATCACACATGTATCTCGAACAATATGTAGTCTAAGACCCTTGCATCTTTCTTGGGTGAATTAAAAGTCAAAGAGATATAAATATCCAGAACCCCCTGTATGTAAAAGATGTCAGGTGTATTTTTGGTAATGATTCCTGTTCAGTTTATTTTTACATACCAATGTCAACTCTTCTACTTATAGGTTAATGAAATATGACATTATTAAAAATTGGATGACTGGATAAGACAATTAAAGTTTTAATTAGCCTAACCACTGTGGTATACACATGGACTTATAAACAGCCTCCATTTGGCCTGAAAATATGCTTGGACATTTGTCCGCAGATATTTATCTGATCCGAGAAGCAAAAAGTTTCCCGAGAGTGTAGCTTGAGGAAAACTGTGAGCTTTGAGGAACAGGTAATGACCAAGGACAAATGTTTGAGCATAGTTTGCACCAAATGGAGGCTGTTGTGTTTATCATCCTTCAAATATTTTCGCAACATGCACAGTTTTCAAAATTGGGGAATATCACTCGCGTATTGTGGATATTGTGGAATAATTGCTAATTAGCCACCTAAGAGACAGGCCCTAAGAAAAATACTGATACTACTGAAAGTAAAATTTTATTCTTGGCAGCTAGTTTGGATAACTACATGTAATTGAAGCTTTCTTTGAAAAAGTAGTAAGAGATATGAAATATTTTTCAATATTGAATGGGGTATATCTGATCAAATTTACTGATTTTTTGTTGATTGTGCCAGAGGAAAGAGAGAGGTGGGCTAGGAAGCTGTGGAATGATTTATGTGGAACAAGACACCATTAATTTGGGAAGATTAACTTATCATAAAGTTGTACCAGCTCCAGGAAGGATGCAAAATGTACCGGGGTACAAGGAAAAGGTGCGCAAAGGAATCCATGATAAAACTCCACATACGTTTATAATCATGAACAGAAAGTAACAAAACACCTTGGACCAGAAAATGATACACTACTGTACAGTAGTTGTACATGTTGGCCTATTATATACAGCTATATACAAAATTAAAACTTGCAAGTAAGCTTAATCATTTAACACAACTTGCTGTTATCTAAGACAGTGATGACACATTATTTGGAGGGGCGTGAAGGGGTAAAATGGGAACTGGGATTTGCCCTTTTTACGGGCTGGAAAAATGGGATTTACCGCACTGGGACTGGGATTCAACCACTGGGAATGGGATGAACAATTTCGAAAATGGGAAAGGGATTTTTATTTTTAGCACTCTCTGACCCTGTTTTTTGACACCACTGCTTAATTGAGCCTATTCTTTTGAATACAGAATTAAAATTCTGCATCATTAGACCTCAGTAGACACATAGAATCATGATATTTTTCATTTCTGCATTCTAGCTATTGGGCTCCACATGGTTTTATTGTTAAGTTCTGTCAGTTTTCCTGGGCAGCAGTTTGTTTTAGATGGAATGATATGGGCATGTTTGCACGTGGCTGGAACGTGACAAGTACAGCAGCAGCAAAAGTGGAGACAGTGGGTGCTTACCATTTAGCAAAAAAATTGGGAAATTTCAGTTGAAAGTCAAATGGAACAGTAATTTTCCAGAAAATCCTTTCGGAAATTAGAGACTACCTCCAGAGGTAGTCCTCTTTTCCCGTTCGGAACGGAACAACGGAAATTTCCTTACCATTTGGTAAATGTTACAGTTTCCAGTCTCTCATCAGCCGAAAACAATTACGAGAAATCGAATTGTAAATGGTAAGTGCCATCTCATTTGGCTGGTTTGCTGGTTTTGGAAAAACCTTTACTATTATTCAACGGTCATCCCAACCGGTTCATTCTGACAAATGGTAAGCACCCAGTGAGTCTGACGAGGATTGTGCATATGATACAAGTGGTTTCAATACAGTTATGCCAACAAGGGCTGGAAGACAAAGACTGCTCACCAGAAGAATGAGAGATTTTTTTCAGTCCAGGTGAAGGTATGTGTGTGTCCAAACGACGTCAGTCCACGCTTTTAATTAATTATACACATTAGTCTGCAAACAATCACTGGGAATGAGATTTTAGATTTCGTAACTGGGATTTGGACCAAATTTAAGCTGGGAACTAGGATCTGGCAAAAATTCGGGCTGGGAACTGGGACTTGGTACCCCCCCCCCCCCCCCCCCTTCATGACCCTGTATTTGATACGATATTCCCATACTCGAACAGGAATCCCAGAAAAATCTTTGACAGGCACAGTGAAAAAAATAAGTTGTTATTGTATTTACACCTCAACGTACGAAGACATAAAGAAGCACAGAATGACATCTACGTACCATATAGCCAAATACATCAATTGGTTTTTCCTTGAACATCTTATTGAGAAGCTCTTCAATCTGTTTTGGGACTTCATTCTTGTTAAAATAAGCCACAGCTTCCCGTTTCTCCTCCAGACTGTATGCACCATTTTTGACCGCCATTTTGAATCGCCAAGGCAACTTTAGTTGTTTACAGCAGTCTCGTTTTCATGAACAGACAAGTATTAGTTCTAGTCCCCTCGCATTTTCCTGAACTCCTGCGAGCTATCTGAAAAGACGAACAGTTTATCAGAAGTATTAGCAAAACATAAAGAAAATGACCGCTACTATATCAGTGAATTTACTTTTAATTATAGACTAAACATAACCTTGTGATACTTTCTGAATTCAAACTGTAAGTTTATTTCAGCAAAAAAAAAAATCAACATTCTATCAAGGGAGTTTTAACGTTTTGAGTGCCCTAAACGATCTTAAATCTGTTAAAATAAGAAATATATATTACCAGCATGAGTAAGGGTAGAACAGTGAGAACAACAGTATTCAAGGCTTGCAAATTATTTATTTACGTTAGTTACCATCTTAGGCTGAATGATCATGCCCACATAAAGTTCGATTACAAGTGTCTTTTTTGACCAAAAGGGCGAGGAAAAGACCTGAAGGCGGTAAATTAAGCTTCTTCATGTTAACATAGTACTGAGTCTGAAGATACCAACCTAATTTTATCGATGACATGTTTCTTGTTTCTGAGAGCATGACTTTGAGAATTGTCTGATACGGTTGGTTGAGTCGTTTTGATTGCGGGAGGTTAAAAACAAATCCATTAGTCTCTTAACTGACCGTCATAAATCTCCTGAACTGTCATTTCTGAGAATTTGCTGATATTGCAAGGCAATATTCTCTAATTGTGGAAATTTGTTTATACTTATCATCTGCGAGTTTGCTAATGTACTGTATACGAAGAATTAGATGTCGTCGGATCAATTTAAAAAGTAAATATTTATAACTTAGAAATATACTGAATAATAAATATTTTGAGGAAGAAATATTGCTTTCCTACTGCTCTTTAATTAAATGATTTATATCACTAAGATGTTTCTACAAAAACTTTATTGTCAAGAACATTGTGTAAAATGATATCTTTCATCTCTACGATGATGTATGCAATAAATCAATAATCTGTACGATGAGTACCAATATTCGAAACATTCGAAGAAAACGCCAATACGTTTTCCTAAATCGAAGATTTTTTTCTCTTAGTAGGATAAATACTAAATTATCCGTGCTAGTGATGTTTGCAGAACAGCAACTCGGGTGGACTGTCCTGGGAGTGAATTATTCGATCATGAATGCTAATTTCTCGTGGACTCAGTGAAGATTACCGCAGTCAGTCGGCACTGTAAAGTCGGAGATCAGCTGTCCAGCGAATTTATAGTGCGAGTCATCTGCTAGTGTCTTGCTTTTAATAAACCTTTGTTAAAGATAATAGAATATAGAAAGAAATCTTATGCAAAATCAGAAGGGATTGGAATAGCTTGGAGTGGAAGTTAAGAGTAAATACTGGTTCTATTTTTAACTCCAATTCTAGTTAAGCCATGAACTGATGTGTAAGCAAGCCCAATTAGCTCTGATGCACACTAAGATTACACAGGACTTAGTTGAAATGAAGAGCTATATGACAACTGACCTTCATTCCAAGTACAAACGTTTCTCCAAACTCCATTAAGACCATGAACCTCCACACTGTCAAGAAGGGCTGTATGAGGGTGCTGTAATTTCACGCTTCCTACAAATTTTCGGTGCTGTCTCAACTATCAGTAGACATTTTAGCCAATTTCTCAGCTAACAGCAGATTTTGATCTCTGCTCCCAGCTATTGGTTAAAAAAATTGTCATTTCTTAGCTTATAGGTTAACGTTTGACCAATTCTCAGCTAGCGGTTGAACCTCATTCAGACCCTTTGCTAAGAGACATCTTATCGTGTTATCCAGGTGATCAGCAGGTATTTCTCGGCACCCTTAAAACGCCTTTCCTTCCTAACCGTTCTTAGAAGACTGTTAACAAGTAGGCGAATGAAATTTAGTCTTAAGAAAATGCTCCTCTTCGCCTATGAACAAGGAAAATCATTCGTTTGTTTGTTGATTAAGTTAATTAAATGCAGTTTTCTCAAACTTCACCATCTTCTCAGCCTAGCTAGGTGAAAATTTTTCACATCCGGACTTCCCCTCTTGCTTAGTGTTACTAAGCCAGTTAACGATAATTCTCCGAAAGGAATTACCTGCAAGGACAATCTAGTTAAATTGCTGAATTTTTCTAGTTATTTGTCCTCTCAACTTTGACACTAAAGTAATTAGAGAATGTTGGTTGAACTTGTTGTACATGTATATAACATCACTATCTCTCCAGCCTTCCTCCACGATAATTTACCCAAAACAGCTATTTTTCTGTAGCCTAGCTGCATGTTTATATTTTTGCATCATGAAATTAATCTTCTTAGCTATGGAAATTTGAGGTTAATGTGGCCCATAACAATAACGCTTGGAGCAAAGATCCCGCTTCAGGAGTGGTTACACAGTGACAGCTTGGTCAATGCAGCATTGCCAAGATTCTTCCCAAGCTGTTTGGTAAGTGTGTGTTACTTTTTTCGCGCGATTAAACAGTTCCATTTTTAATTGTGCGATATAATTTTAAAACATTAAGCTGATAAGCTGTTGTAGAGATCGATAAAT
Source organism: Orbicella faveolata (assembly GCF_042242905.1). NCBI lineage: Eukaryota > Metazoa > Cnidaria > Anthozoa > Scleractinia > Merulinidae > Orbicella > Orbicella faveolata. The sequence goes on along the minus strand of NW_028301536.1, from coordinate 15,238,200 downwards.
CCCTTGGAGTAAGAGTTACAGAAAATGGCAGCACACTTTGACAAGAGCAGGGCTATCCACAGCCACGCTGTACCTTTTACTGGTAAGCACAGATATTTTTGACAATTTTTCCCGACTTTGCAGACAGTGTTATTGCTAGAGTACTGACATTGCTTAAATGTTTCCCCTTTTCTAATATATCCGGCAATACTAAGCAACAATCTTCGCCTGCCATAACATGCTCAGCTACTTGCCCACTGACAGATAGCCTTTAGATAACGTTTTTACTGGTTATAACGCGGTAATCAAATTAACCATAATTAAAGGGCAATCAATCTCTAGATCCTGTTGTTCCGGGAAATGATTGCATCCGTACAATAGTGTAGACACTCTATGGCACCCGTCGAACCTGCACGACGAGAAAAGACATTTCCGCAAAATGTGTTAAGTAATCTATACTTCCAGGAATTAGAAATGAAACTTGTCGAAAATTTAGTTGTCTAAATCGCTTACACACTTATATTTTATCCACAGTGAATGCAATTCTAAACTTCCTCTTCAGTTGTTTCATTTGCACAGCTCCTCCTTGCTACCTTCCTGCCAATGTATATCACTCGCACTTCCATTTACTTCTGAACTGCCAGCCTTTCTATATTTCTGCCTTGTGGTCTTTGTCGCGAGGATTTTGTTTCCAAAAATTTAGAATTTGAATCAGTCTTGCCGAGGTTTAATTTTCCTGATAATGAGAGCGTAAAAGGAAAAAAGAAAACTTATTGATTTTTATCCGTATAACTACCTCACTTCTTCCCACCGTTTTCAATATGCATAAAATATATTCCTCTTCACTTAATAAGCTGTCTGTGATTGTTTTAATTTTGCTATATCGTACGTCCATATTGAATGTATTTTTTACCTAGTTTTTTGTTTATTATATCGATATGTGGACGTTATTCTTCACCATTGTTTATTCCCGTTTGAATACTAACTATAACAATATTCTTGTCACTTTATTTCCAGATAAAAATGACTGATTTTGCTTTGCTCACCATAGAAATTGAAAACTTTCTTTGGGTCTCGTGAAAAAAATCAAATGTAAAATACAAACAACGTCAATGCTAAATGTAGTGAATAAATTCATCGTAACAATTGATTGTATTTTTCTTTGCTACAGGTTATGTTAAAGTATATCTCGACTATCTCGACCTTAATAAGATGTAAAATGTATAGCCGGAATATTTACCTCAGCCGTTTGGATCGCCACGCTAAATGCTATTAACCAATGTAAAAAAAACCGAGGTAATGCTAACGACGCAGGTAAATCCTTAAAAGTATCAGTAGTTTGCTAAATAGATCTTAAGGTATCTCCAGTTTTCTCTTTAATGTTGTTTTGAGTGAAACATAATATTGGGACTAAGCTAAATAATTGTTCTTTGTGAATAAAAGCTAATAAACCTCAATAATCAATTCCTGAGAAGATAAGGTTAAACCTAGCAACGTAGGCAGAACGATTTTCTTTGTATTGCTAGATAATACATTTTCAGTACTTCTGAATGAAACACTGACTAACTGACTGATTGATTGACTGATTAACTGACTGACTGACTGACTGACTGACTCAATGACTCAATGACTAACTGACTGGTCGAATAGCAAAATTATTGACTGAATTCTAATTCTGAATGGTGAACAAACTTGGTAAATTACTTTAAAGTATCTTACTAATTAAATTCTTGATAAATTTACTGCTTAAATAAATATCTAAGCCAACAACTAACTTAGTAACTGGAAAATTGCTGTATTTTCACAAAAGGTGTACGCATATTACTAGCAAGGATGGAAGCAGTCAACATTTTTATCGACCTCACATTCTCTTTTAAAATGACAACCTATTATTAAATCAATCAGTCAGTCAGTCAGTCGGTCAGTCGGTCGGTCAAGTTGTCATTCAATCAATCAATTAATCAGTCAATCATTTTATCAACCAACCAACCAACCAGTTAAACAATCAAGCAACCAACGAACTAACAAATCAGCCAAACACCCACCCACCCAACCAACCAACTAACCGACCAGCCAACCAACTAACTAACTACCCATCAACGAACCAACCAACCAACCAACCAACCAGTAACCCATGAACCAACCAGCCCAACAAACAACAAAACAACCAACCAGTCAACCAAACAACCAACCAGCCAACCAACCAGCCAACCAACCAGCCAACCAACCAGCCAACCAACCAGTGAATCAACCAATCAACCAACAAACCAACCTAACAAACAACGATAAAGTAGCCAAAAATTCAGTCAATCAATCAACTAACCCACCAGCTAATAAGCAAACGACCAAACCGATCAAACAACCAATCAACCAAGCAATCAACTATTCAACCACCTACTAGCCAATCAACGAACCAAGCAACAGGTCAACCAGCCGACTAAACAACCAAACAACCAAAACATGTCCCAAACAAACAACAAACTGACCAAACAAACACCCTTACAATCTCTGATCGACCAACCAAACAAAGAACAGTAACTGACTGACTTACTATCACTAACTGACTGACTAGCTGACTGACTAACTGACTGACTGACTGACTGACTGACTTACTATCACTAACTGACTGACTGACTGACTTACTGGCTGACTGACTAACTGACTTACCTATCACTAACTGACTGACTGACTGGCCGACTGACTGGCTGATTGACTGGCTGACTTACTGACTAACTGGCTGACTGGCTGACTGGCTGACTGGCTGACTGGCTGACTGACTGACTGACTGGCTGACTGGCTGACTGGTTGACTGGGTGACTGGCTGACTGACTGACTGGCTAACTGGCTGACTGACTGACTGAATGACTGACTGGTATGTTAATGTCTATCCACCTAATTTACCAACTCAGTTAAGGTAAGGTTACATTGTTAAAAATGACACCTCTACATAACGAAGTATCTACTAAACTAAACTTACTTGTTGTGCTTTAATATTTAATAATAAGCTTTAATATCACTATAATTGGTAAATGGTATGCGCAAAATTCATTACTTACTTTCTTATTTACTTTTTCTTATCACTTAATAGCTTATTAACCCACTTACTTACTAACCTAATTATCAAATTACTTATTTCTTGCTCACTTACTTGTTCAATAATCGTATTATATTCTTAGACATAATGTTAACTTCCTTATTTACCACGCTCAACCTCAGTCAGTTTGACTATTTCAAAGAAGAGCAATTGTCTCTAAAAGAATCTCCTCGCCATTTGTCGTCCAATTTTGCAATAATCTTTCTTTCTTTTTCGAGTTCTTTTTCTTTACGTTTTTCAGCATTCGTGAAATCGTTGAAATTTATCTTAAATAATTTGTAGTTTGCAGGATAGACCGGGTGTTTTTTTTCGGTCGAGCTGTTAAACTAATTCTTTTTCAGAAGTTATCAGCATTATACGAGGCAAATAGAAGTCTTATTTTCTATCCTAAAATTGCATTGAGGTTATTTCACAACTAATTAATCATGTTTCTTTGAACAAACAGAGGTCGTAATAAGAATTTGCAAAATTGCCCTCATTAACAAAAAGTTAAAATCCTGAACACACCTAACTGTCCACAGTTTTAGCTATGCTGTTGCGTTCCTTTTGAAGACAGATCTTGAGGTTTTTGTCACCGTTTTTTGTGTCTATAAATCAAAAACCCTCCAAACACTACTAAGATTTCCCTAATAGGAAAAGAAGGCAAAATATGAGTATTCTATAGTTCTGTGTTTGTATCTGGTTATGATGCTTGAATCCGGTTACTTACTGAAGCGTTCATTCTAAGAAAAGTATCGGTGCGTGCACGCATGCGCATAATTAGGACACAACGACGCGTCTTGCAAACAAACAACTTTCAATTCATTGGAACCAGTTGTTTTAATGCAATTATAGCAAGTATTTCATGCTTTAAAGGAATTCAGAAAGGTAATAAAGTGCATTAAGAAATTCAAAGATTAAGGAATGCTTTTATTGGCTTTATGCTAAACGGTGCATGAATTCTTGGAAAATCGTACGCTCCACTGCTTGCTTTCCAATTTTTTTAAGATTTCTTCGCTGGTTAACGCTTTCGAGTTTTTCTTTAAACCTTCCTTCTTGTTTGCATGCAACTGAAACCAACCAACAAACTTACCAACCAACTAACCAGCTAATTAAGTAACAAATCAACCAATGAACTAACCAACTAACAAATTAATCAACCAATCAACCAATCAACCAGCCAACTGATATAACTAGTCGTCCACCCTACTGACGCCAACCAAACTACGATTAACTAGCCAAAGAATCAATTTATGAAACAACTAATCAAACAACAAACCAAATAACATATAAACCAACCCAAACAACTAACCAACCAACTAATAAACAACCAAAGAACAACAAAACCGACCTAACAACCAACCAGCTACCTAAACAATGAACTATACAGGCAAAATGTCAGTTAATTAGTCAGACAACCAAATAATCAACCGTCCAATAAACCCACCGACCTACCAACGAATAAGAAAACCAAGCAACCAACCAGACAATCAACTATCCATGCATCCATCCAACTAACTAACCAACCAACCAACCAGCCAACCAACCAGCCAAACAACCAGCCAACCAACCAGCCAAACAACCAGCCAAACAACCAGCCAACCAACCAGCCAACCTAACAAACAACTATCTAACCAACAAACACTGAGAAAACCAAGCAACCAACCAAAAAATCAACTATTCATCCATCCTACTAACCAAGCAGCCAACCAAGCAGCCAACCTAACAAACAATTATTCAACCAAACAACAGGAAAATCAAACAACAAACCAATCAATCAACTATCCATCCATCCACCCATCCAGCTAACCAACCAGCCAACCCAGCAACCAGCCAATCAACCACAAACAAACCAACCAACCAACTAACCAACTAACCAACCAAACAAACAAACAAACAACTATCTAAACAACTTCCTAAACAATCAATTAACCAACTGACCAAACAAAGCCCTAACAACCTGTTAACAACTAAACAACAGGAATTGACTGACTGAGTGACTGACTAGCTGACTGACTGACTGACTGACTGGCTATCACTGACTGACTGGTATATCACTCACTATCCTTCTAATTTTGGCTAACTCAGTCAAAGTGCACTGCTAAAATTGATACATCTACAAAACGAAATATCTATTAAACTAAAATTTCATGTTATGCTTATCTATAAATTACTTTCTTGTTCACTTTTCTTATCACTTGATGACTTACTAACTGACATCCTCGTTCACGTACTTATTGTCTGTTTGCTTCACCTGTTCAGTACTAGAATTGTCTTCTTACCTTTTTTATTCACTACACATAACATTAGAAGAACTGAATGTCTCCTACAACAATTATTTTTCTTTCCATTTGCCGTTCAATTTGTGCAGTATTCTTCTCTTCGTGTTCTTTTTCTTTAATTATTTCAGATTGACGAAATCTGTTAAATTTAACTTAAATTACCTTTACTTTACAGGATAAGTTGGTCTTGGTTTTTGCCTGGTCAACTGATTCTTTTTGACAGAAATTGGCAATGATTACAAAGAACAAAGACAAAGTCTTATTTTCTCGGTTAACATTTCGTGTACGCGGCGACAAGACAATCATATTTCATTGAACAAACAGAGCTCGTAAACGAAATCAAATAACTGCCTTAACTAACAAAAATATGAAACATACTTAACTGTCCACGGTTTGATATTTACTGTTGCGTCTGTTGATTTTTGTCACAGTTTTCTGAATCGATAGATCAGAAAGCCTCCAACCAACACTAAGATTTCATTTAATAGCACAAGAAGGCAAATACGAGTATTGAGTAGTTCCGTAATTTCATCCGGTCATGTTTCTTCATACTGTTAGTTAATGAAGCGTTCATTCTAGGAAAAGCGTCAGTGCTTTCACGCATGCGCGTTATTTGAGGTTAAATCGCGTGTACTGCAAAAAAGGCAACTTTGAAACCATTACAATAAGATGTTTTAATGTCATCATAACAAGTATTTCATATTTTGCAACAATTTGAAAAGTTCATAAAGCGTGTTAAGGAATCAAAAATTTAAATAATACTTTTAATGATTCAATGTTAAATGGTGCATGGATTCTTGGAAAGACCTACGCTCCACTGCTTGCAATCAAATACTTAAGATTTCTTAGCAGGTCAACGTTCTCGAGTTCTTTCTCTAAACTTTCTTGTTTGTACACAAATAGAAGCTACCTGGAAGAATAGTAAATTTTCTCAAAAAATGCTGTGGATATTTACTGAGAACTTAAACTTCCACCAATCTATCAGATACAATTACGAGGTTTCCAGTTCAGTTTGAAACTCTCAACTTCGTCAAGAGAGGTTCCAAATAAATACTCAGTGGCTTCGATTGTTTGTGATATCTAAAATCTAAATGACTTTAGCTGAAATTGCATATAGTTTTCTATGTTCTTTGATGACAGTCGATGATGTGTGTTGTAGCTGACGTTAAACGAAGCTTACCTCCCCCTAGCTTTTTGCAGTAGCTGGCTACTATAAATAGTTCAACAACCGCATTATGTTATGCCCTGTGCAGTAAATAACTAGCCCACCTTGCAAATGTGTTGCAGGAAGCACTGTCTAGTGGGGACATAATGTCATTGAGCCTTAACTGTGGCTTGGGCAAGTCCCTTTCAGCGATGCAACGGGGATTTGCACGATTGACGGAAACAATGCATTACCCATTGCTCCCCTCTGCTAAAAAAGTGTAATTACACAACAGCTTACCTTATAGAAGTTGAACATGACATCATGAAAAGGGACAAACACGAGCCACGTTTTTGAGCTCGCGAGCCGGTTAGTAGCTTTACAGTGCAGCTTCTGCTACCCTAAATTCTTGATGACGTCATCAGGTTATTTGCCACTCATTCACGAAATGAGATTCTTCACACCATTAATGCCCAGCTCACGACTGCACGTTTTGACACTAACAAATTTTAACAGTTGAAATTTCCTTCCAGCCATTTTAATTTTGAAAGAATTTCCTTGGGGTCCTGGTTGCACAATCCAGGGTAATGAGCCGTAAATTCCGAGAAATTCACATGCTTGAATTCCTCGTAATTCGAAGAAAAAAACCCCTTTCTTCCGTTCTCAGGGGAATCCTTTTTTCTTTAAACATAAAAACAAATAGTCATAAAATAAGAACTACCTCCAGTACTGAGTAGAATCTATTTTTTTTGTGTGTGTTTCCAGCATTACATTACACACAAAATCGTGCCCGCTGTCCGTTATCATGGTGACACAGAGCATAACGTGGGAGTTGAGTGACAATAAATATGTGTTTGATTGTTAAAAAGTTGTCATCGACCTGCCCACGCTTTCAGTATCGGCTCTGTTTAGCGTCAGAAAGATTGTTTAGACAATGTTTAACATCATTTAACTAACTAAAATGGTTACGCCGGGTAAGGCTTGTGTCAAGAACTGATCGTTAATATCTAGTTTGTTTGCTGATCACCTCCTTCTTTGCGGAAATGGAAGACTACTGTCGCCGGGATTGTTAACTATCTTTTTTTTTAATTTAAAGCGCTGTAAACTCATTAAATGTCAGTGAAACAGGTCATTCATTGATCGTCTTTATTTAATCAGTCGAGATCTAGAGATGACATTCAATATGAAAGAGGCAATGACATAGGCAACTAACTTGAAACTTGAACCACATATAGCTACGTATCAAACAAGTAGGATTTTCAAGCCCTGTTGTAGATCACATTATCGTACAAACTAGACTAAACTTAAAACTCTTTTTAGCATAAAAGAAATCCGAAGAACCAACAGAAGTCAGGTAGAATTACTGTACTATCCGTCTTCCTTCGCGACTTCCTGACGACTCTTTTGCAGTTTTACACAATTTCAAATCATCATTGTAAGGTAAAATATTCATTCGACTTAATAATTAAATTACACCAGTTTTGTGCATGTAACAGAATGGTCCAAAACACCGCGAACTATCTTCTCTAACAAAGTATTGTGTTTTAAAGATGGCATTTGAAAGCTGACAGCACCTCGCTTCAAGATGTCGACTCCCACAGGAAATGTTACGTTCTCACAGTGGGGGGTCCTAGACAGATTCTCCAGGGGCTTCACAATTGCGAGAGCATGCTTACCAACCACAATGGCTCAATAATTTCATTTTTTGTGAAACCTAAAAATGTGGCACAAATCATCAGCTAAATTTATTGTTACATACAGTTTAATCATTTGAAGTTGAACAAGAGCTTGAGGAACACTCAGAGACAGTTGTTTTGTGAGCGTTTGAACACTCGTGTAATTACGCAACAGCTTACCTTATAGAAGTTGAACATGACATCACGAAAAGGGACAAACATGAGCCACGTTTTTGAGCTCGCGAGCCGGTTAGCAGCTTTACAGTGCAGCTTCTGCTACCCTAAATTCTTGATGACGTCATCAGGTTATTTGCCACTCATTCACGAAGTGAGATTCTCCACTCCATTAATGCCCAGCTCACGACTGTAAGTTTTGGCACGAACAAATTTTAACAGTCGAAATTTCCTACCAGCCATTTTAATTTTAAAAGTATTTCCTTGGGGTCCTGGTTGCACAATCCAGGGTAATGAGCCGTAAATTCCGAGAAATTCACATGCTTGAATTCCTCGTAATTCGAAGAAAAAAAACCCTTTCTTCCGTTCCTAGGGGAATCCTTTTTTCTTTAAACATAAAAACAAATAGTCATAAAATAAGAACTACCTCCAGTACTGAGTAGAATCTAATTTTTTTGTGTGTGTTTTTAGCATTACATTACACACAAAATCGTGCCCGCTGTCCGTTATCATGGTGACACAGAGCATAACGTGGGAGTTGAGTGACAATAAATATATGTTTGATTGTTAAAAAGTTGTCATCGACCTGCCCACGCTTTCAGTATCGGCTCTGTTTAGCGTCAGAAAGATTGTTTAGACAATGTTTAACATCATTTAACTAACTAAAATGGTTACGCCGGGTAAGGCTCGAGTCAAGAACTGATTTTTAATATCTAGTTTGTTTGCTGATCACCTCCTTCTTTGCGGAAATGGAAGACTACTGTCGCCGGGATTGTTAACTATCTTTTTTTTTAATTTAAAGCGCTGTAAACTCATTAAATGTCAGTGAAACAGGTCATTCATTGATCGTCTTTATTTAATCAGTCGAGATCTAGAGATGACATTCAATATGAAAGAGGCAATGACATAGGCAACTAACTTGAAACTTGAACCACATATAGCTACGTATCAAACAAGTAGGATTTTCAAGCCCTGTTGTAGATCACATTATCGTACAAACTAGACTAAACTTAAAACTCTTTTTAGCATAAAAGAAATCCGAAGAACCAACAGAAGTCAGGTAGAATTACTATACTATCCGTCTTCCTTCGCGACTTCCTGACGACTCTTTTGCAGTTTTACACAATTTCAAATCATCATTGTAAGGTAAAATATTCATTCGACTTAATAATTAAATTACACCAGTTTTGTGCATGTAACAGAATGGTCCAAAACACCGCGAACTATCTTCTCTAACAAAGTATTGTGCTTTAAAGATGGCATTTGAAAGCTGACAGCACCTCGCTTCAAGATGTCGACTCCCACAGGAAATGTTACGTTCTCACAGTGGGGGGTCCTAGACAGATTCTCCAGGGGCTTCACAATTGCGAGAGCATGCTTACAACCACAATGGCTCAATAATTTCATTTTTTGTGAAATCTAAAAATGTGGCACAAATCATCAGCTAAATTTGTTGTTACATACAGTTTAATCATTTGAAGTTGAACAAGAGCTTGAGAAACAAACTCAGAGACAGTCATTTTGTGAACGTTTGAACACTCGTGTAATGAATTTGTTATAGTTAAAAGAAACGTTGCAAAATACAGATCCTTTACTGTGCTTTGCATAAATTAGTGATCGTTTAAATTTAGATGCAAGCTAAGAGACCAAAACTTTCGTATTTCACGTTTGCATCAAGGGCGAGAACGTCATCAATTGTTGTATGACTGAGCTATCATTTTAGAACTAATTTTAATTGTGATAATCCTTTGTTAAAGCTCTGCTAAATTTGGAGGGTTTCGAACAAGAGAGTTTATAACAGGGAAGTGGAAAATGAACGAATAAACTGGGAACTACTCAATAAACCGACAACTTATGTTCTTAACATAATAGTATAGAAAGAACTAAAAATGCCAAATTCACCAGGAAAACCTTCAATATGTTATTGACAAATTCTCTGTCATTAAACTTGGTGAACAAAATCTGAAATCTAGAAACAGACATTCACAACTGCTTTTGTTATCGAGGCCTAGGTGTGGACACTTTTGCATGACAGAAACAGAATTTTAATTTTCGTAGTGGTTTCGAATCAGTTTTCCCGTTTGCTCAGTCCGTTTTTGCTTAACTCGTTAAAGGTGATTATTTTATTGAGCTTTTGAAGTGAAAATAACCTGCTAGTATTAAGGAACTAAAAAAATCGACACTGAAATTATAACCCAGAAAATGGACCCGCGTTGCTCAAGACCATACTGCACTTGAAAATCGAGCATAACCGAGATATCAAACAAATATCTTAAAAAAAAAAAAATCCCACATTAAGAAAATATGGGTGATTTCAAGATTCGGGAATACTTCTTGATCTGAGTCAAGCCGGAATCACCATGCGTCATTGCATAACCGAAACTACTTTTAGCGCAGGCTTGCTCTTTGTTATCCCGTTCCTCGCATGATTGCATTCTCGCTGCCGGATTAGAAAGCAGTAGTGACCGGTAGGAACAGGAAAATTTCCACTGAGTGACTTTCCCCTAGAACTTAAACGAGGAAGATCATCTCTAACGACTCCCAAAAAGGCTCTTTTAGAGTATGACTTAGTTATGATGAAATCACCTTCAACAATGTACATGGAAAAAATAATGCGAAGGACATCCGCCGTCAAAATGTATAAAAGAGACACACAGTCCTTTAGGAAGACTCTAAGTGAACATAAGTACTTAAGATACAAACAAGAATATAAAGATTTCAAGAGAGACACGTCTAACGTTATTCCAAAGGGGCAGTCGATATTTAACCATGAAATTAGGTAAGTGTAACAATATAATTTCTTTCCACCAACGATGAAAAGTTGAAGCCATTTTCACCAAGATAGCTGAATTTCTGTATCTAAAAGCTAATGAAGTATACAAATTAAGGTAATGAATGACAGAATTTCTAAACGCAGACCTCTTTTAAAGACCTTGATAGTGAGCTTTTTAAACGTTGTTAGCGTGGTTCACTACACCTTTTGACCAAGAGAAAATCTTTCTTTAGAATCCGATCATTTGCTTTCTGAAACTAGTTTAGAGCTTTCAAGAACTGTGATTTGTCTTGGCTGTCCTTGACATGTTGGGCTTACAATCTTTGCTGTTTAGTGTACCAAAAATGTCACTTCCACATTTTCTTCGATTTTAAGAAACCCGTGTCAGTCATTGAAATACTGAATTGGCTAAAGATATCATAATTGGGCTCCTTAAAACATAAGAAATTGCGTTCTAACCCGCCTTTATCCTTGAACCCCAACTTTTACCGAATATGGTTGCTTTAAACTATCAATCTCCGGAGGGAAAACAACAATTTTAGCCTTGTTAACAAAGTTTGCTTTGGTTTATTTTAAGCCAAATTCTGCCGAGGACGCTGCTAAGCTAAGAAGGATTTATGAGTAGTAAAATGTCTCAGAACGTGCGATTTCTTAAACCCTCGATTTTTGAACCTCCACCAATAATTCGAACCAAAACTTGTTGCCCTCTCCTCAGTCGAACATTGTAATTTTACCCTCGATTACTCGAACTATCCGATTTTTCAAACCAATGTTCCTTCAGCCCCTTGGAAGTTCGAAAGATCGGGATTCCACTCTATATCTTGAAAATTTTCTTGTCGTCTTCTTCAAAACTACAAGGCCGTTAAATGTCCAAACGCTGCTTTTTATCATAAGGAAAACACGAACCATCACAGTGCAGTTCCCGTCAGTGTATTTATTTGCCACAATGTCATATAATTTGGACCACAATAGCGATAAGCAAATTGAACAATTGCGAGATGTTTAGGTAAATATTAAATTCTTGTTTTATTAGCGGCATCGTCTAACGCATGTACGTCATTGTTCTTCGACCTTGTCAGAATTAAAATTTAACCCAGCGGGGTCCATTCATCCGACAGTGAGGAAAGGATTGGAAAGACAAAGTGAAAAGTGAACACAGCATATAACGACACAAAATACTCTAAACAGTTAAAACATAGATATATTGCAGAACAGATTCTTTTACCGTGACTTAGTTATAAATAAAGAGCGATTACAAATTAGATTTCCTAACATTCAAAGTTTCTATCAAATATTTTTCCTCGGTACTCTGCAAATCTGTCAGTTACGAAGTTTCGTAAGTTCTTTACATCAAAAATTACACGGTGGCTTGAAGATAAGAATTTTATTTCATCGTGTTAAAAACAATAGATTTCAGCTGATTGTTCGGTCTAAGAACGTTAGCAATGATTAACTCTTAAATTAGCTGAACCGACTTACTTTAACCCCTTTTGAAACAAAAGGAATGGGTCAAATTTCTAGTCGAGTTGATTCTTACGCACTCGCGTAGAGAACTCGAGTCCGATGTGTCCAATGTATTTCACTTAGTTGAATTCGTTTTTATTTACTGTGATTTCCATGCAACGCCTGTGGACGTGACAGGTCCAAAAGTCCTATAATTTCTGCTACCAGTTTAAAATATCCTCGTTATTTGATCAAGGCATTCAATTTTCATCTCTGTTAAATATTCAGAAACTACTAAAATTTTAAAATATGCAAGTATCTGTCCCGTTATACACCTAAATTGAAATTGGGTGAGATAAAAAATACCTTTAAATGGCGTAACTGTAAGATATACATGTTGAAACAGAGAACTTTGAATTAAAAAATCGTACAAAATATCTAAATCTAAAGATAAAAAATTGTTTTCCTAGAGATCATTCCGTGACATGCAAGAGTGTTTTTTGAAAAAAAAAATACCGTCACAAACTATTTTTACTTGAAATAGAGAATAATTTACATGAGGCTGTAGTTGTTATCTAGGTACAAGGAAAATCTGGGATCCGAACCCATATAAATTATCAATGGCCGTTCTTTTTCATTTTCATCGCATCACTCCAAACTAAACGGAAGTAAACTTTTTCTTTTTTTTCAACGACCATGCAATAAGAACTAGCAAAGACTTTAAATAGACCCAAGTTGGTATTTGTGCCTGCGACGTCAGCTGTCATCGTTATTAGTCTTGTTTGAAAAGAGCTTTTGCTTTCGAGCAAGACAAGCGGTCATTGTGTAACCGAAAAAGCGTCCACCTTACATGATATATTGACACTAATCTTCTAACTTACATGTTAACGAAAGCGGATCATAAGGAGACGGGATCGACCGCGGGAGGGGTGCTGTTAAAGTCATCACTCCCTAAACGTTCTTAATTGGCCCTAAATTATTGCGTGATTCCTTATTCAGCTTATCTTTCATTCTTTATTTACGAAATTATCAGCCAGAACTATAACATACTTCTTTCTTACTTTAATATTATTTCTAACGAACAAGTTTATTTTTTTTCGCACGAACTAATGTAACACCTCAAAAATGTCTTTTCTTATTTAATTTCTTTTAATAAAATATATAAAAAAGTCTTAAGGTGACTAGGATTTAGGAATCTAAAGGGCACAACGGTAAAAAAAACTTGGTATGATATCTAAACACTGAACACTATTGACTTTTTAATTACAAGCTCATTTCGTGTGGTTATCTTTCTCTCTTTAGGTAAAACATTCTTTATTTGGGCCAGTTTGTTCATCGCGGGTTTGGCCTTTGGTGAAGGGAGTGAAGTCCCGGATGACCCAGTGTTTGACTGTCTCAAGGATTTAACTTATGAAGGACTTGAATGCTACGTAAGTAGTTATTTCTGGTGTTACTCTGTCATTACTAAACAGTTTCGAAACAACTTTGAAAGCTGTTATGTTAGCTTGCTCTGTTATTGCTTCAAGCAAGTTTAGTCCAAGCTTAAAGCGCAGTTACATTGTTCTTCCATCATGCATCAGAATCCAGCCACTGGCTTAAATAAATGGCTTAAATATTCACCTCAATCAAGCATGAATAATTTTTATTTTGAGTTCGCAACGACACATACATTTAGGTCGGAGAAATTATTGGACCTCTCAATCATGTCGAACAATGGATTACTGATAGAAGATCATTAATATTGTAAACAAATCTCAGCATGAGCAATATTACAAACAAAGGGAACTTTTTAACGAGGTCATTTCAATGCTACATTACAAATTGTTAAGCACACAGTATTCACTTCTGCCTGATTGTACTACCTCTCGCCTTCATTGTTAAGAAAGATTTATGAGTAGTAAAATGTCTCAGAACGTGCGATATACGTGCGATTATTACTGTGCCATCCTGAATTACCTAATGAGTTATTCCACCTAGTATCTACGACACTGAAAAAAATATCATGTTATATTTTGATGATTTATTGATATTGTTGTTGTCATGAAGAAAGTTGTTTTCTCTCTTATAGAAAAAAGCTCATGGATTTAGTAATTCTCACCGAGGAGGTCCCCTTGGGCGTGCGTTAGGACAACTTGTTCCAAGCGACTACAGCGAGTGGCCGCATAAGGTAACTTGATCAGAAACTAAATATCTTATACTAATGAGGCAAACATTGTAAACAAAGATTCTCCTATACCACACTGCACCGTTCACTATGTTTTGAATGGTGGCCATCTAGAAAGCCTTTATCCACAGACTAAGACAAAGTCATGATGTGTATGTTTATTTACTTGTTTCAACCTATCAGAGGTAAAAACAACAAAGAATGAATCGTACATGTAGTTGGCTGGCATCGAGTCCTAAATGGCTCTTTCATTTTTGCTCAGTTTGATTGGCTAAAACGTTCAGGTTTAGATTTGTCATAGGTAATAGAGGGGAATGGTTATGAAGCCCGGCAAACGTCAAAAGAACGAACAAAAACATACAATTCAACAGGTTTTCATAACCATTCCCCTCTATTAACCATAAGTTTGTCGGTAGTCAATACTGCCACTGAAAACCTGAACAAATACGTAACGCTTAAAAAGCGTTAATGTGACTGAAAATACTGCTTCCTGTGTCGCAAATAAAAGCCTTATTCACTGGGTGTTGTGTGTGCTAATACAATTTACCTATATTCATCACTAGAATACTCGCCAGCGTGCTCGGACGTGCATGACAGCACTGAGGAGCTTTGTGGAGCCATTGAAAGTTGTCGTGGAGAGCGAAAAGAGGTCAAAATTTCACTGCAATATCTCTGGCCACACATTGAAGAAGACACTCAATGGATTGCTTCAGAATTTGGAAAATAGCATCAAAGACATCAACAACTATGTAAGTGTTATGATACGATTCTCCTTAACCGTATGTTAAAATACAAACTCGTTTTCCTGGGTGATATAAATCGCATTTGTATAAGTATGACCTAGAACGGGGTACATAAACCTGCTTTATTATCTTGTAATAGAAAGAAAAAAGAAAAAAAATCAGAGAAAGTAAAGAAATATCAAGTAAAAAGAAAAGAAATAATGACTGCAAGAATCAAAATTTCACCAAAATGGAAATTTTGATTCTCTGATATTCTGTAACAAAATCACACTTGACGAACTTAAGACCGGATGAAAATCTCCCACTGAGGCCTTATTCCTGAGGTAATTCTTCTATAGTTATTTTACGTCACTCTCGGTTTGGGAAATCGCAAGAGGGTCTAGAAACAGCCAAACCTGTCACGCAGGTTTTGCTTAAGTGACAGCCCAAGAGGATTTACATGCATTTACATTCTCCACGAAAACATCCACGCAACGCACGTGTTGACATTATCCGCGGAAGAACTGAGTTCCAAGTCTAAAAATAACTTAAGAAGGATTACTTTTGGAGTAAGGCCTATATGAAGGATTAACTGTCATACCCTTTATCCTCTCTTGATAAACTCTAATCTACTTTCCTCCATGTAATCCTGTACCTCTTCCCGAACATACATTTTTTCTCTGTATTGCTGGTTTTCAGTATCACGCAATTCAAAATAGATCAAAATAAAAATCAAAACCGGTCAATAGATAAAGTCCAGAATCTGGGAAATGAAAGAAGGTAAATATGCAAAGACTCGCGCCAAAATTCTGGTCACAGCAATTTTTCTTATGCGAGATATGCGGAGAAATTCTTTTACACAAATTTATAGAGATTTATATGGAGACGCCATGCTGGTGCCCATCCGTATGGGCACCAACATGGCGGTCGGAAACCAACAGAAACATCTCTCACTGATTTTTGCTACAAAACCGTGAATTTATCCCTCGAGCAACTCTAAAACATTAAAATAATACTTTTCTAAGACATGAACTGTTCAGATAGCCAAGTTTCCCGAAATAAGTCACCTTTTTTAACCATCATGACAGCTCTCTAGGCCGTCATGTAAATGCCGCGTCACGCAAAAAGCCTAGAAATTCAAGCGTTGTGTATCACAAAACCAAGAACCCATTCGGAGCGAAAATTTGTATGAATATTGGTTTTCAGCTGCTCTTATACATCGTTTAAGTAAAATCTCAGGAAGATCAATAGTTTTGTAGTTCGAATTTTAGTAACGTCATATGAAAACCAGCTATACTTTTTGTTATCCAATCTAGTATGAACATTTGAAAAGAGAACTTTCGATAATCAGAAGGGAATTGTCCAATTGGGGTGAAATGCTTCGAAGGTCAAAGTCGTCTGTTACAATCATGAGATTTTTGTCCAGACTGTATACCACTAACTGTGTCTCCCTGACGCAGAAAGTGCTATAGTTTCTCTCAAAATATTTGTTCCGCTTCCGTTTATTTGAATCATGTCGTTCTCTAATTCGTCAAGGGTTACTGATTCACTTATTTCATTAGTCAGTGCGGCCATATGCCGTCAAATAGCGGGATAAGCCTAGTTAGGAATCCTACCTTTTCAAGTCAAGAAAATACAATAATGAAACTACTCCTCCTGATCTGCGGTATTATCATTTCTCAATACAGGTCCGTCACAGATTTGTTATTAATATAGACCCAGCATCTTTGCTGGTGAGAAAAGTGAATATGACCGCCATGACATCCCTGGCTGCTCATCAGAAGGTAAGTTTATTGTTACAATGTTCTAACGAAATGTTCTTCAACGAGCCGACATGCCGAGCATCCCTACACTACTCATCCAAAGACGCCTACGGTGGCTCGGTCATGTTCACCGTATGGAACCCGATCGCCTGCCAAGGCAAGTCCTCTACGGGGAACTGTGGGAGGGCGCCCGACGCGTGGGCCGACCTCTCCTTCGCTTTAAGGATGTTTGCAAGCGTGACCTGCGACTCGCTGAATTCAATTCCAATACCTGGGAGGTCCTCGCGCAAGACCGCGCCGCCTGGCGTCACGGTGTGAAGGAGGGGGCACTCTGGGCCGAGACGAAGGCCAGGGCCGAGGCGACAATCAAGCGGGCGGCGAGAAAGGAACGACAAGTATCAGTTCGTGAGGCCTCCAACTACATTTGTACCAGCTGCAACAAAGACTGCCACTCAAGAATCGGGCTTTTGAGTCACTCAAGAGCCTGTCGACACTGATGCGCTGACCATCGCCTCTCCGAGACGAGGATGCTATATATATGTTCTAACGAAATACTTCATGCTGACAGTTTGATTTAATTAATAGAGCGGTTATGAGTGGTTTTCACTTGACTTTCCTAACTAATTCGCGTTTTCTTTTGGTTTGTATTGCCACGTTAAGCAACAAGCCTTTCTCGAGCTGCTCTTACCTCTGTTTCAAAACGAGTCTTGGTGCAAAACCTTTCGTATGGAAATGAGTTTTTCTTGCACGTTCAATCTCTTGCAAATCCAACGCAGATGTGCACCAGGGGCCTGTTTCTCGAAACGCCCAGTAACTTTTCGGGCCCGCAAGGCCATTTTTAGTTGATCGTTGTCAAAAAACAGAGAGGAATATACGACTGAAGCTCTAGCTGTAATCATAAGGTTTGAGATTTTGCTACGGCTTTCAGGGTGCGAAAAATTTTCGGGACCTTTGAGAAACGGACCCCAGGACTGGTTTTGAAACAGAGGTAAAAAGAAACTCAAAATGACTTGTTGGCCACGTGGTCATCTAGTCAGAAGTAAAACCAAAACCAATTGTGACTACATGTGTCTGCGTTGAGGTTTGATTGGTTCATTGGATTGTCTTTGTAATTTGTGATTGGTAAACGTAATTGCTTTGGTTTTGGTGTTACGACACTCAGTTGAAAACAGCTCTACTCTGATTGGAATGAAATAGAGTACTTTTAAACCGAAATAAACGTTTGCTTTGGTGATCCCAGTTCTAACTCCTTGTTCACATGTTTGTTTCAGAGTGCGAGAGGTATCAGCGCTCGTAGAGCAGTTCAACTACGTAACTTTGTGTTACTGGACTACTTAGACCAGGTTGTTTATGACATAAAAGACACCCAAGGGTCATGCTTGAACACGCAAGTTCATATCAGTTCCTGCACAATTTAAGATGTCTGTCCAGCGACGATCATGCCCATACCTAACTAGCAGCGGAGAATTTTATGAAATATAAGACAGATTGCATGTATGGCGAACTAGCATTTTCTTCCAATATTTTTATGGTAGAATTATTATACTAAGGTTACCGATTATTCATATTGAATATAAAATGTAATGTTTTGTGAAAAAACTACATGATGTATTTTGGTTGCAATACATTTGTTTATTTGCTGAGATCGATAGTATTTTACATATTTATATATTACCTAGCTGCTATTTATTTAGACTTGTTTTGAATGAATTAGTTTTTTTTAAGAAATAAAAATGCTTTGCTGAGAAATTGTGTAGTTTCAGTGTCTGTGATTTTCGCGAAAGGTACAAGTTACTGCATTGAGCGTTTGGAAAATCCAACCTCCCTAATGCCGCTTCGTTTAATTAGTTTACTTCTGCCTTCTTCCACTTCTCAGTCAATGATAATCCATCACGTGGAATATACCCTTCGCGCTTAAGGGTCACGTGACCTGTTTTTAATTGAAAATGTTTACTTTTCGGAGGATGGAATCAACAAGATGCTTAAATTGATAGACTTGCGTTAAGAGAGAAATGGCCAATTCCTTCAGTGAGACGCGCTTGCAGGGAATCATGGTGGATGTATTCATCAAAACAGACATCCCGTGAATTTAACTACCATGATTCCTTGACAGGCGCATGTCATTTAGGAATTGGAAATTCAGAGAAGAGGAGAGATTTGGAAGGAAACTAGTTACTGGATCGAAAGGTATTTCTCTCAAGTAAGTTTCGCAATAACCCTACCCATTCATCCTCTCCCCTCGGGGTTCCCTCGCTACTGTGGTGCGCGAACTCACGCGGTTTTACGCGAAACTCCAGCTTAGTGCAGCTTCCGTCTAGGCCCCGTCGGTCAAGAGATTGGAGTTGCTCTGGGAACAAAATGTATTACACTCATTCACTTGATTGTTTAAGGCAATTTTAACACAACGAAAACAATTATTCCGTGATCTTTTAATCAGACATTTATACTCTTTGAGAGTTTTAAAACGCATGCATTAATTTTACTGTTGAGGCGTGCGGTTTAAGATATTTTGACTATTACCATATTAACATTACTGAAAACATTTCGGGAAATCATTGTCTTTTTCTTCAAATCCTCCCACAAGAACAAAGAATATGAACACTTTTCGTATTATCCAATCAGAAAGTGTCACTAGGCTAACAGTGTTGCTTAGTAACCTATCTACTGGTAAACACGGGCGCATTCTTGAAAACGGGATTTGTACTTAAGACCTTAACTAACAATTATTTTCCGAAGAAATTTTTCGCTAAAACAAGGTTGCATCGACCGCATTCCCCGTTTGAACTAACTAAATACGTTGAGCTAAAGATAAAATCAAGCTTTCCATTACGGGATTTGAATTTTGGTGTGAACAGGACAGGTACGGGTTCTTTAACTCACAATGTACAACTGAGAGGAGGACAATATTTGTCCCAAAGGTTCGAGATGGAAGCCAGGAAATTTTTGTATTATTTTCATTCGTTTCGTGGTAAATTTCCCTCGCTTCCAACCAAAATTCACTTCATGAAATATTTCCTTGTTATACTATTGATCTTGTTTTAGCCCTATACAGACTTCATCGTGAAGCACGACTTCACTTGAATTTGAAAACAAAAGTTACAATTTAATTCCGTTAAGGCCCGTCTACTCTACGCAGAAAAAGTTTGAAACGGCGTTTTCACCCTGAAAACGCATCAAATGTTTTTCGTCCACACTTTGCCATTTTGGATTTGTGTTTGAGGAAGACTCGGGTAGGGAAATCACATGTACATCGTAATGTCATCGTTTTCGAAAAGCTCCGTTTTCAAAATGTTTTCCGTCCACACTAAACGCAAATCCGGCGTTTTCATATTCTTCCGGTTTGTAGAGCGGTTTCGAAAAGCTCCGTTTTCGTGACGGATTAGTGTGGACGGTAGGCCTAACCGGAGAAATAAAGCTGCGTTTTCAAATTTCTCCGGCGTGGGGTGGACGGGGCGTAATTGGGAAGCTGGAATCTCAGTTATCAAATTGTCAGACCACGTTCTCAGTCAGCTATCACCACATTGTGCTAGCTCAGATCTCAGCTATCACTGTAAAATATCATCTATCAAAAAAGTAAAATAATAAGACAGAAAAATATCAGCTATCGGTTGAAAAAAAAATAAAAAAACAACCATTATTTCTCAGCTGACAGTCAAAATTTTGACCAATTCTCAGCAATCAGTTAAATCTCATCAGACTCTCGGTGTAGTCTGATGTTTTTCTACCATTTAAAAATAGTAAGAAATAAATAAAAAATTCCTTTATAAAAGGGGTAAGTTGTTCGTTAGGAAAACAAACAAAAACCTGTAACAGTCTGGCAAACGGCTTGCACACTTACTGTCTACGACAAAAATCTCATGCCTTCTTAGGAAATATTTATCTTCCTCCCCAACTTCCAAGCTGAGAGAGAGAAAGGGCAGCCAACTTTGTTATTAACTACAATATTTAGGGTAGAAGAACCCTTAACTAGGTCCTCCCTCTTAAATTCTAGTTCGCCTCGCTCCTCTACGGTTCGCAGGGCGAATACAGTTGTTTGGCTGAGTAACTTCCTGAGTATCTGCGATACGTAAGGACTGGCATAAACCTTGGAGGAAAAGAGTAGCGGGCAGTAAAGGAACGTTACGACCTTAGTCTTTACATCTTCTTTGAGAAGATCTATGTTTGCTTGCCCGGCACAAAATGAAAATGTGTGCGATTAACCTCGTTCCCAGGCTCTCTCTCCTCTGCCTCCCTTGGTCGTTGGAAGAAAGACCCTGGTTGCTGCTGGTCACGTGACCACCTGTGACACAAACTTTTCCACGGGGGTAGAGTTAACGAATAATTTTTGTAGACCTCAACTGAAGCGAAAGAAAGGCGATCGCTGGTCATCGCTGGTCATCTCTATATTAAACCACACACAGGCAAATACGCCTTCGAAATTCTCCAGTCTTACAGTTTCACACAGGTCAGACGAAATATATTTATATAAATCCAGTATCACTCTGATTTCAATTCCAGCCGGTTGAATTACTAAAAAGTAAAACTGTTTCGCTGTTTCATGCTGCATGAATTAGCCTCATTGCACATTGTTCGCTATATAAAGCGGTGTTTTATTTACCATCTTGCAAAGTATAAATCTTGACTGTGCCAATGAACTGTGTTTAAAAATCTGTCTAAATATAATTTACATAAATCTGATGCTGATGAAACTGTATTACATGTATAGTGCAGGCTTAAGTCAACAAAACTGTAAATCATTTTACATTGCTGTCAATCAAATGCAAGTCAGAATACTTGGCTAATCGGCCGTGGGACAGAAATACTTTTTAACATCCAAAATGCTGCTCACGATGAAAATAAATTACCTCCGAATTCAAAGATTCAAGAGACTAATCCACTGGTTTCACTTCGATTCGGTACCTGACGTTTTAATATGCTAACTGTTGAAAAGTTTGAGCTTCATTCGGCTGCCGAATTTCTTAGTTGTGAACGAAAGTCTTCCATATTTTGGAGACGGCAGAAATAATGTAGCATTCTTCATCGGCAAAATTCCACATTAAATCCCGATAAAGCGGGTAGTTTTTAGCGACTGCTCGAGTTTTTGAAACCCACAAAGTTTTTCCCAGCAACAATCAAAACACTCTGCCACCCCTCCCACCAAACAGATTTTTTTACCATCCAGATTCTGGGTGGTCACGTGACCAGCCGCAACCAGGGTCTTTCTTCCAACGACCAAGGGAAGCAGAGGAGAGAGAACCTGAGAACGAGGTTGGTGTGCGATTTTGCTTACCCATACATATGTAAGTGACGTCACAAGCTAACGGTAAGTGTATGCTTGGTAATTGAATGCATTCCATTCGTGTAATTGACATTTCCTAGTCGAAAATTGTCGGTATCTGAAAGTTCCGTTTGTTTGGAGGCAGGTGCCAATATATAAGAGCAGCTAGACTTGGTAGCATCAAAAGCTCGGTAAGGTCTCGATGCGAGGCAGCATGGCTCTGATCCTTTTTTCTCTTTCCTCGGATATGTTCTGCTGCTCTTTACTACGTCGCCAAGAATCCATTTAAGGCGAGGACTTTCCAGTGACGAGCATTTCCGTTAAAGACAAAGATAAGAAACAGTCACCTCGCACATTCAAACACATCTATCTGTAGTTTCCAAGGTTTCTTTTTAATTGCTTCAACGTTAGACATCGCTCTGTTTGGAGGGTCTTCTTGTGGGATTTGTCTTTTCTGGGCGTGCGTACTCGATCAATACAGCAGGATCAATTTCTCCGGAATCCAGACTTGTTTCCATGGCACCGCTGTCTTGTGGTCTTCCTGAGGCGCGACCACCTTGTGATGGCTCCGGTAAACTTTTCGAATTTTTGATGTCACCAGTTTCAAAAGCATCGTCGCTTCCTTGATCGACTTCCCCATCTAAAAGACCGACATTTTCTTCTTTGTTGTGCTCTTCGTTGTCTTCTAGCCCACGAAATTGTTTACTTAGTTGTGAGGAAAGCGAGACGATACTCCCGTTGAGTTGGTCGAGTTTTCGTTTGGCGAAAAGTGAGGATTTAGAAGCTAACGACGTTTTGCTTCCGCAGGAATCAAGAAGTGGCTCATTGACGGGCTGACGGCGAATGTCAGCGTAGCCATCACCATCTTCAACATGTCCCACATCATGCGCGCCATCTTGGGAGACTTCTCCGTCGTGAAAATTCAAACTGTTGCTACTTTTCGACAAATCACACACGTTTTCTGAACTTCCGAAGACGTTGTCTTCTTCGGAAGATGAAGGCGTTCTTGCAGACAGTGGACTCACAAGTGGTGGCTGAAGGTCAAGATATTCCTACGCAAAGGAAAAGAGTATTTTAAACCATAACGCCACACAATTTTGGGGCAATAGTTTTTAATACTCTTTTATAAATTAGCCGTAGTGCCTTGTAGAAATATAAATTTCTTGTTATAGCAGGTGGGAGAAATTGATTGCGGGTTAGACAATTTTCCTCCAGTGTGCCTTTGTACGTAGCGAGAAGAGTTTTGTCACCGCTTCCAGGTCGGCACACACTACGGACATATTTCGGTGACATGAAGCGGAGACAAGCCCCTTCGTGTGTACACATAGGAAGCATGTTATAGGGACTGTGCAGTCAGTACGCGAGCAGGTACACACAAAGCGGATATTGGTTCATTTCTATGTTGTAGCAGCGACAGTTTGTACTGAAGAGCAATGCACAGGATGCCACATTAACATTGTCCCTGCTTCAAGACGCAAGGAATTCAAACCAGCTGAGTTGCATGCAACAGGTTGCGGGGACAAGAACTCTTCTTGAAAAATCGGGCATGTTACACGAGGAAAACGTCCACTGTAACATGACCCCGCAATATGTCTCCTGATGTGTACTGACCTTTATAAAATGCCACAGAACACTGAACATATTTTGTGATTTAGAGTAACTAGTGTAGGTAAGATGTATAAATGCTGCCTATGTAGAAGTCGAAGAAGTGTGACAGCTTGACAACTCGAGTTAAAATTCCTCGAAAGCTTCAGGCATAAAAAAGTCCCTAATCCTTTTCCTTCTAACAATAACGTTTACCTTGTCTGAGAGCATCGTTATCATACGATCGAATTCTCCCACAAGATCCGGAAAAGTTGGTCTTTTGTCGGCAAACTCACTCCAGCAGTTTAGCATGAGCTGATACCTACGGTAATCAAATTGCAACAAAATGAGAAATCAATTGTTTGAAAAAAGCAAACTTCCATACGCACTGTAACACAATGAGGCGAGAGGTCGCGATGCCGACCCTGCTCTCGAATCACTCCTGCAGAAAGCAACTTCACTCCACATCATCAGTACATTTCGCCAACACGTTCACTGTCATATCCAGCCTATCATTTTGTAAGTTGTTTTCAAAGAAAGTTTAACCAGCTACTGGGGGATAGTAATGTAACTTACAATTCTCTGTCGCAATTGATTGGTCGTTTCATCCTATAACCGGACTTGAGCAGCCCATAGAGATTTTCCACTGGTATGCCGGGATATGGAGAGCCACCTTAAAATCATAAAAGAGGGCAATGAAAGATCACTCCACGAAACGTATTGACGTTTAAACTGACACCAGCACAATGGCAATATTGGTAGAACATGTTGCATGACGTTTTTAACCATAAAAATAAATATACTGGTCACTCACCAAATGTTACAATTTCCCACGTCAACACTCCAAACGACCACCTAAATAAACAAAAGGAAATAGCAAAGTTAAAAATATCCAAAGAAAGAAGGAAGTGTGTTCAAGATACAGGGCGGATTCAAGAGCGTTAATTGGGAGAGACAATCTCTCAGTAAAACCATCTCGTATAAGGGTTCTTCACTTATCATAATGAACATTTCCAAAAAACTAAGGCTCGGGATTAATATGTCTCAAACTCATTAATAATTCATCAAGGTAAACCAAAGAAAATCACAACCGTGAAGGAGGTTTGGATACCCGGTCGTAATTAGCATAAATTTTGACGACTTTATTCTGTTTCGATTGAGAAGACATATCAAACACTCGAGACAGTGTTTCATCGGCTATCCAAACACCTCGAATTTCGTCAAAAATACTCTGCGCTACGCGTCGTATTTTCAACTCTCTTCTCGGTGCTTGGATATCCCAATGAAACACAGTCTCTCGTGTTTGATATATTACATCAAGCACTGAACTGCTCCTGATGTGCATCAGAAATGCATATAAAACAGTTTAATTGGACAACACAACGGGAGATATAGAGGGAATCATACAACACGGCACCCTACACTCACACGTCACTTTGGGTGGTGTAGACTCTGTCAATCAATGCCTCAAGCGCCATCCACTTCACTGGAAGTCTTCCCTGAGCAAAGGAGAGAGGAAAAACAAGAGAGCTATGAAACATGAAATCTCAAAACCAGGAGCTGCTTTCCGGTCATGGTTTAACACCAAATCCAGAGGACTGAATCCCATCCTAGTCAGGGTTATTTTGTTATGTTCTTGCGCAAGACACTCTGCTCTCACAGAGCCCCTTGACCTCTCCACTTGGGTGTATAAATAAAACGGTGGGGGTGGGGGGTGGGTTTAACGGTAATAGACTAGCATCCTATCCTCAAAAGGAAAGTTCGTCTATTTTCACCTCAGATCACTTGGCTGCGACGGGGGAATTATTTTCACATTATTCTGATTAATAAATGTGTTATTTTACTTACGTCTGTTGTTTTTCTGTAATAATCGTCTTCATGCACGTTCCTTGCAAGACCGAAATCAGCAATCTTCATGACCCTATCTTTAGCCACCAGAATATTTCGAGCTGCCAGATCTCGATGAATGCACTGTCGAATAACAGATATAATAGACATCATTTCTCTAGCTAATAATTCTGCAAAGTATACTCTCATAACTCTTCCCACATTCTCCCAGAAGTTCCAAGTTAAGAACTAGCAGAAACAGTCACTTCTCAGGGATTTGGTCTGGTAGAATATGTATAAAGTCTCCTTCACTTCTTCTTTTTTGTGAAGTTATAAAAGTACAATTACTTCCTATATTAAATTACCTAATAATAAACGGACCTTATTTACCAATGCGATCGATCAAGCTTTTACACAAAGGTCTAACGTATCAAATTCAAGGTTAACTCAATCTATGTAATCAAAAGAAACCATAAACCGGCTGGTTTCTTCATAGGGTTCCCAGCTATCTGCCTTTTTTTTTCTTCTCTTTCCAACTCTATTTTTGCTGTTATAAACTTGACAAATTGCGGTCTTCTCAACCGGATCGAGCTCACAGCTTCTTCTCCGACGCAGCTAAGCTACTGATCAGTCCATGATGACGTAGCCTGTGAACACAGACGTATTTCCGGTTGGCGCTTGTAGCCGGAAATACGTCTTCGTTCGCACACGTGACAATTTGCAAAGTAGCTTTGAACACTTTTGCTACCGTTAGACTGGGCGATAAAAATCGGAAATTTACTAGTGCTTCAACGAAGGTTTGCCAGAGACGGCTCTTGTTACCGAGTGCAGGCAGGGGAGTATAAATAAGAGACACTGTAACTCGCATATACATTGAAAGGATTTGCACAGTGTTGAATAAGTGAAGTATTTACCTTCCTTGATGAGAGGAATTCCATTCCCTTTGCTACTTGATAACAGAAAGATAGCAGATCTTGAACAGTGAGTTGCTTCGGAGACTGGGCATCAACGCCATCATGATATTCTAACCCAGGTCTTCTTTCTTGTAGGAACTGACGCAGGTTGCCAAGGGCCGCGTATTCTACCACAACAAACAAGGGGCCTGAAAACAAGAGGGAAGAATGACACAAAGCCTGCAAAAAAGGGCAGGTTTTCCTTTCCAAATTCACCAGCAAGAGAAAACTAAAATGAAAAGCTGTATGCCCGAGAGTAATAATTTTCGCGATTATCATTATTACTGAAGTGCGGGTTTCAAAGTTTTACTAAATACCATAACTGAGGCGGATAGAGGATTTTAAAGAAGAGGGTTCGAGGTACGGACTGCCGAAGGAGGTCCTCTGTAGGGGCTCTTGGAGCATCCTCACGCAGAAAATTTTTAAATTTGATGTCCTCGGATAAAAGGGATTTCCGGCATTTTGAGGCCAAGTCAGCTAGTTATAACGTCTCAATTTTCTTTTTTAAGTAAGGGGGTTCGACCGGGTTCGACCGAATCCCCCGAACCCACCCCCCCCCTAGATCCGCCCCAGCCATAGCTAACGTGAGGTGAAAACTATAACATAATTCGCCCACCAACAATAGCTTTCATCAGTACCTCCTATTCCGACAAGTCAAACTTGTCTATTGCCTACGGAAACCTGCTTCGAACTACAATTCCTAACCCCTCCACGCTGCTTCTTTTTAAAGGTAAAGTCGGTACTGTTTTGTATCGTGTATTTTGTACTATGTATTTTGTTTGTTTTTGTTTGCCAAGCCGCATCTATCTTGTTTCATTCGGAGTCTGTAATGCAAGGTCTGGGACTGAGCAATGTTCAGAACTTCCGGTCACATGTTCCTGTCCATTTGCCAAAGGTGTTTCGGTTCCAGACATTCAAAATGGTGCGGGCTTAATTAACGAATAAAAGACGACCAAAGAAATCTATATAGCCCGTAAATGGTTCAAAGGAACCTTGTATCGCAGGAGATGGAGGAACATTACCTTCCTGAGTGCAGACTCCCAATAAATTAATGATGTTCTTGTGTTTTCCTATTGTTTTCATCACCTTCATCTCTGACACCAAATCCATTAATTCTTGATCTGTTGCATCCTCTGCAAATTGCAACGATAAGTTACAATGAAATTGATAGCATGATCGTGTGCTTAACCTCAAATGAGTACTTTCATTTCAAGACAGTAACACTAACTAGCGAAGTAACCGCCATCTTGGATTTGGATCTCGAAGAAGCCCTATTACTTGAAATTGCCTTGCTTCAGAAGGAAATAGTGGCGAAGGCCATCTTTGTGAATCACGAACGTGAAGGCACCTTTACATTCTACGGGTAACACTGATGAAGTTTAAAAAGGAACCTTTGAATTGAACAAGACTCTTAAAGTAAACAGGAGTATGGTATTTCTTCGGTCGTGTTTCAAAGCCTTGCCGGATCGTGCTCTCACCCAGTCTTTGATAAGAACTAAATCCAGACCCGTATAACGCAGAAATTCCGTTACTGTAATTAATGCCTTTAAATACAACAAGCTACTCTTAGCTAAGTGGTCGTACCATGTTGAAAGGAAAATGTATACATGCAGAGGAGAAAGGAAAGAAGGGAAATGAGCGTAAACTCGGAAAATAAAGATATGACAACGATAAGCAGCCATGTAACAAAACTAAAATGGATCTGTTTTGAAACCACGTGCAGTCTTGGAAACTAAGATGGTTCTCTCCTCGGCGAGCGCTTATTCTGAGCAAGATCCCGGGAAAGAGTTAGTCCCTCAGTTAGTCGGTTGAGAATTAGCGGAAGGGAATGCCAGATTACTAGGTCTACTGGTCACTTTATTCACCTTTTAGCATCTTGACAGCTACCGTGAAACCCAGACCAAGAGCTTCTGCTTTAAGAACTCGGCCAAACGCTCCCTCGCCCAGTATCTCAGAGAAAACCAACTGGCTTCTATCCAGCTCCCAAGCCTCGTCATATGGCACCTCGATTTCCGACACCTAAAGAGAGTCACATGAGTGTGAGACAGGCAAGATAACAATCATAAACATGTTTGACTTGTTGGTGTTTGCTTAAATATCTGATCGGTTCCTTCTTTCACGTGCACTTGCAGCATTTTCTACGGTCCGTCACATGATTAACATTCAAGTTCTAATTTTACACCATTCAATGGAATTATTCTAATTTAAACACCCATTCCAAACTCGTCCTTTAACTCATCCTTTAACCCAAAACAACACAGCGTTACCTATGAGCTATTTAAATTGTTCATCACCAGTCCTTACCTGTGTTAGCCTCGACTCCAGGCGACCACGAATACTCCTCTGTCGCATGAACAAAGCTGCCGCTGATCCAGTCGAGGACACAGATGCCGTCCTTCGGGAGAAACTTTGTGGTTCAATGACAACACTTTCCCTAGCAACGTCGTATTTAGCGTCCGGTAGCTTCATACTCTTCCTACGGTTCTTCACGTGTATACAGACGCAAAGGACAGCGACGATCAGCACTATCATGATGACGGCGCCCGCGACAAACAGGCCGATCTCCAGCGGTGTTAATAAAGGTGGATCTGACTGCGCATGTTCTGAGGCAGGGGTACGCGTATCTACCAGAGTGGTGATCACTGGCGCACCTGAGAAAAATATGAAAACAAACTTGTTAAATAGAGGCAGACACTTTATCTATTCAAAACTGCGAATTAATAAATGGATCGATCGATCGATCGGTCGGTCGGTCGGTCGGTCGGTCGGTCGGTCGGTCATTCAATCAGTCATAGGTCATTCATAACAATCAATAAATCATTAGTCAGTCTAATCAATCAATCAATTAATCATCAATCATTCAATTAACCAATCATCAGCCAGTTAGCAAAATCAATCAATTAATCAATCAATCAATCAATCAATCAATCAATCAATCAATGGATCGATCATCAATCAATCTGCTAAATCCTGCAGATCCCCTTACACTGCTCTCGCGTCCCTAATCATCGCAATTCTGACAATCTTCAATATATAAATTGTATAGGAAACTATTCAACAAAAACGTCACGAAAAACTGGCCGCTAAATACATTCAGTTAAACATGCAGCTAAATACGGGAACTGCAACCCTATCAAAGACCTACAAGTAACCATTCCCAAGTAAGCTCTAATTTTAGCTAACGCTGACTCAAAGCCACTGGAGGCTAACCAGAGCGCTTCACCGGCAAACAATGTTGCCATATAGGTTACCTGTGGTGTTGGTTAGGCTAACCAAAGTGGTGTTTAGGCTAACCGGAGTGCATTTTAGCTCGGTGCAATTCCTGTCTTTTATAGACAGTTCAAGAAATAAATGAGTATCATTGTTAGTCAGACATAAGTGGTATTCGAATCTTTAAGTCATCTTGCCCATAAGAAAATGAGATACCACCACCCTGCTTTTCAAAGAGACGTTTACATGTAACCGTTACTCCCCTTTCCCTTAGGGTATGAGTTTACTTGGTGTGCCCCCCCCCCTTTCTGGTTTTACAGCCCCCCTCCTGGTAATTGTTGCACAGTCCTTTATCCGCAAGAATACTTACGTAAAGTCAACGACTGAGCTTTCTTAAGCTGCTCGTAAGGCGGGGTTTTCCTAAACCCTAGCTTATTGACTTAGTACTAAGTCCAGAAGAAAAACATTTGGTTGGATGGACATTTGGTTGCAAAGTCGGTGGGAAATGTCATCGACTCAAATATTTCTTAGTTTAGTCCGACCTTACTCAACAAATAAGAATTCTATTTGAACAGTTTGGAAAATCTCTTGGTGAATGTTGTAAATTGCGCACGCTTAATGAGTTATTGACGTACTGAGATCGGCCAGCGTTTTCGTGGCCGGCTCATCTCAACTTGTCCGGCATTTCACAGGTCAGCCGCTGGCATTGATTTCTATTGGACTGCGTCGAGGAGATCTTACGGTAGAGCACTATGGCTAAAGTATTGCTTATTCTCGTCGGTCAAACACTTTCCTTTACATACCTGTTGCTGACGGGGTAATGGGTCTGATTGTGACATTGAGGTGGGTGAACCGTGTATCATTACCAACAACGTTTTCAGCTTGACATGCATACTGTCCGGAATCAGCCGCAGACACGTTTTTCAACTTCAGTTTTAGCTCCCATTTTGGCCAACGTTGGCCATTTTGGCCATTTTGGTCGCCGTTTTGACGCTGCGTTAGTTCGTACAGGCTCTGGTTTATGAGAGTGCCTAACTTCTTGTCATCCGGGACGTCAGAATCACGGTAATACCAACGATATCTAGTATCGGGATCCTTTGTGAGTACAATACAGTGCAGTTCAAGGTTGCTACCAGCATAGACAGGTTCTTCCTGTTCCCATATGATAAATATGTGAGGAACGCTGCGGATTTTCTCTTTAGGAGAAAAAAAGGCAGTGTAAAGGCATAGCTTCTTCGCCAAAGACTTCGACTGTAATGACATTCACGTACATTGATTGATAACTACCTTGTAGCACTGTCTAAAGATGCTGGGTCACGCACGTGTCACGTAAACGTCACACAATGTTTTGGAGATTCTTACTTATTTACAAATTTAAAGATTACAATACAACAATCCTTTTACAGATGAATCGCAAATACAAACAATGAAAATCTGGGAATATTGTCAGTTTATAACTCGCTTTCATCACGATTCTACTGATTACTAAAACCTGATCTCTGTAGTGGGCAACAAAGGCTAACGCGGAAAAACGTGCTAACGACTCATTCAATCAGGATTGATGTTGGTTTTCTCCTAATCAACAGCCTGACCAAAACAAACAAAAAACAAACAGCATGCTTCCCCTCAATGATTGGCTACAAAGAGTGTCATGCGAGGCTTTTGAGCCAATCACAGAACGACGCGAAACACTTACCTTCAGGCGTTTCAATTTTCTTCGCGGCAGCGGAAGATTAGAATAAAAGAACGCCTGGTCGCAGGTTACATGATTTCTTCTATACAGTGAATTTTTTAAACTGCGCTTCTATAAAGTGAAAAGAGAACAACGTTCCGTGCTACTTACCAATTACGTCAAAGTTGTACGAATATGTTAATCGGCCATACATGTTCGATACGATGCATGTGTAATTCCCCTCATCAGCGATATCCACTCCAAAGAAGTTAATAACGTAGTCGTATTGCTTTGTTGCTATAAACTCGCCGGCTCTGTGTCTTCCTTGAAACACCTTGTCATCCTTGTACCACGTGACTACCGGAGCTGGGACACCTTTGGCCTCGCACGTCAGTGTAAACTTGTCGCCTTCCTTATAAGCCGATTTTATCGCCTCCATTTTCGTTGGATAAAGGAATTGTGGCTTTTCTGTAAAGTTGACAAGTAAACAGCGTTTTTAACTTCACAGAAGCATAGAACAGAGTAGATTTCTTATTTAGAGCGGTTTTCATTTTATGTTGAAAGTCATCACAGATGCTGGTAATACGGGACATTCAGGACATGTGCAACAAAATGTATGCTTAAATCACATTTGGGAATAACGCATTTCTCCCACTCTTTGAGAACACCACATGTAGATTCCAAAAAGAAGCGATATTATTAGAATTCCTTCTGTTTAATCAAGTACAACTAGTTATAGACTTTCAGAAAGTCCTTCGTCTTGTTTATTCATGACCTAAATAGCAAATTCAGTTTATTCTTTGTCTTCAATTTGATGATCGGAGAAAATGCTTTTGAACAAAGGAAAAAGAAACCCGGATAAACATGTCACCCTGGGTTAGCGCTAATCGGCTTCCGAACAACTGGACCGTGATGGAAAATAAAAGATTTGTAATTAAATCTGAGGATGTAATAATAAGCTGTACCTCCTGTAATGTTCGTAGGTGAAACTGTTGGGTCTAAATAAAGAGCAAATCAACAAAATGAGCGTGTTAGATATACTAATCATCAAATACTATCGCGGAAGAGTTCTCGTCATTTGGTCATTAGCCTCATAAAGAAACCTAGAACACATACATGTTTTTCTTTACCCAAGCAAGTGCCTCGGTTCCCCCCTGTTAGCAGCTACGGTCCTGTTCAGAGAGTAAGTTTACGCAAAAACTATTTTCTCAAACTTCTTGGGAAAGGAAAAAAATTACAGGGCGGGATGATAGATTGGATAACTGATAGATTGATAATTTTTACTTGCTCTGTAAGATTGTAAATATGCTAGTCATAATAAAAGTTGTTGTTGTTGTTGCTGTTGGAAGGAACGGGAGGGGGGTAAAGCAATGAACAATTGCTGGTTTTCAGTGTCACGTAATTCAAAGTAGATCAAAATAAAAATCAAAGCCGGTCAATAGATAAAGTCCAGAATCTGGGAAATGAAAGAAGGTAAATATGCAAAGACTCTCGCCAAAATTCTGGTCACAGCAATTTTTCTTATGCGAGATATGCGGAGAAATTTTTTACCCAAATTTATAGAGATTTGTATGGAGACTTTGTATGCTTAAAAATAGAAACAATGTAACGCCAGTTCATACTAGTTATGCAACACTTTTGAGTAGTATAGCATGAAATATCCCATGGGTCACTTGTATTTTCTCACACGAGCCTTTATGTGAGTGTGTATACCAAGAAAATATTGGGAACAAGTTGGATGTTCCATGGTGGGCCACGAGAAATCACTGCATAACTGTTTTATACGGTTTACCATGCCATGGAAAAATACAGTGACCAGCACAACACATGCGATATACGCGCGACGCACGATGGAAAGGTTGGGCGTAATACCGTCGAGTATACAACTGCTTTCCTGCACTCTGATTGGTTGTATTTTTTTATGGCATGGTATAAATACCTTTATTAAATAAGTTTGCGGCCACTTAGATAAAAAAAAAGTTATACCTTCAACTATCAATCTTATGGTGCAGTTTGCACTTCCATAACTGTTCGCTGCCACGCAAACAAACACTCCACTGTCGGATTTTTGAACGCGGCCGGTTATTCGTAGAAATCTCTTACTCCTTACTGTGTAACGTCCGGACGATTGAAGAATGGCTTTACCGTTTTTATACCACGTGTAGTTCTGAGCATCTCTCACGTTACAGACCAGTTTGACTTCTTCTTCACCAACGGGTTTGACGACCCTTGGAGGAGAAGAATTTTTCACTTGAGGAGGAACTGGAAATCAAGGCAAGAAGATTTAAAATAAGTCTTGCTACACGTCATACTGGCTGGGGACATCGTGTTGTGTTATGGGGCAAGACACTTCACTTTCACAGTGCCTCTCTCCACCCCGGTGTATAAATGGGTACGGGCGAATTTAATGCTGGAGGTAACCCTGCGATAGACTAACATCTCATCCATGGGGGAGTAGAAATACTTCAAGTCGTTTCATGCTACAGGATTAACCGGGATAAGATCCGGCCTGATAAGCCACTTGGCTTATACACAGACTTTAACTTTATACATGATATTGAAAACAAGTCGACGGCAGACGACTTAACAACTTAGTGTATCTGGATGACGCATCAAACAGACATATCATTATTCGTCTGATACGAGACGTACAAAACAGACCAATTGATTGTCCGGGTTACCTAATACAGTTGAGAACAGGTCAAAATTGAACTGTCAGCAGAGAAATGACGCCGTTTTCTTAAAAATGGAAGCTGATATTGACATTTACTAATAGATGAACGGGTTTCTTCATCCTTTGGTAGGCATGTGACATTTTGGGAAAATTTCATCCAAACGGAATATTTCGGTAAACTAGTAGTAATCGTAGATTAAAGGGTGCGTTCGAGTATTGGTAGGTTTGGTATCTTAAAAAAGCAAAAATTCTCGGAACAGCATTTTGTGCCTGAGCTGTTAAGTAGACGTGAAATTGGCCTCCCTCCAGCAGGGGCGAAAACAAATGAATTGATCGTATGCACTTGCATACGAGTGGGTTCGTTTTCGTTTATACATGTATTACGTAATATTAGTCACGACCGGTCAGTATAATACACGGACTGTAGTCTGTAGGCCGCATTTAGTCCGCAGTCCGCGTTTTATACCTGAGTCCGTGTTTTATACCCAGTCCGTAATGCTTAGTCCGCATTTCATACCTCAGTCCGTGTTTTAGACACAGTCCGAAGTCCGACGTCCGAAGTCCGAAGTCCGAAGTCCGCAGACCGCAGACCGCAGACCGCAGACCGCAGACCGCAGACCGCAGACCGCAGACCGCAGACCGCAGTCCGCAGTCCATGTTTTATACTGACCGGAACTCATGCGATTCCGGACCGTGTAAATCGACACAAACGTTGCCTGTTCCGTCGGTATGCGAGACGACGTGCTTTATTACCAACACTAGGACAATTATTCTGTTTACGAACACGACTTTGAATCGCCTTGGCTTTGGGGGAACAGCTATTGAGCATTTTCATTTCCGAAACAATGAGACGGAGCCGGACTGACATGTTGGTGAACCAAAACAATCCTGTGGGAGTTGAACTCTTTTCCTATGTAAACACTTTCGCTGGGTTTATGTTGCACATTTTGCGCACAGAAATCTAGGCCAGCCAAGTAAAACTACACATATCCTCCGTTGATATATTCAGCAGAAAGCAGCGTTGGTTTTGGTCGAAGAGAAGAGGGTACACAACAACCAGTCAAACTACAGCTTTGTGTTCATACGAAAAGTCGTACACATTTCGTGAAGACAGCTGCAAGTCTGTAAGGTTAATAAGAGCCGTTAACACTAACTTCAAACTAACAACTTATCCGCTAGAGTCCGCAATATTGCACAACACCCGAAAGAAAGTACATGGACGAACATGGAGATGACGTCATTTGCCCCTAAAGAATTTTTTCGGGGGGCCAAGTTAGGAAGCTTGGTACCGGTTGCGTTAACTTCACCTGCAGTTTACTCTCTAAGGCCCGGTTTAAACGTCGCATTTTACATGCGCCGAATCAAATACTAATTTTAGTCGACTTCAATGAATAAGTTCGGCTGATTTGATTTAAACGTCGCATTTTTTGCCGAATAAAATTGCTGAGCGCGAGCGACGTGTTCATTCCCAGCTGACTCCGCTCCAAGTTTCCCACCAATGCGGCTGACAATGATAAGGAGCACATTTTGCGTTAAGATCATTCATACCTTTCAAACACCATTCGAGCAAACAGAATGGGGCGATTTATAATGCAGATGGCAGTGCATTGCCTCTTAAACTCTGATTTTCGTTTCACTCTCCTGTTCAAATTCAAGTTCATAGACTTCGTTCTCCATCTTCTACATAACTTTGTTGAAGAGAAGTAAGAACCACCGCACACACTATTATACTCAACAGTCGCCATATTGCTTTCCTACTCCGCATGTCATGTAACACAGAGCGGTTTTTGATTGAAGGACGAAACTTAAGCTTAATTGGTTTTGCATAACTACATTACATAATCGGAGCGAATCAATACACATACTGGCATCTTCAACAGCCTTCCTTCTACATGATACATCACATCTCTTGCTGCAACTGCCGCCAAAAATTCCCTTCAGCTTGTTGTGCGCATGTCATGCAGCATAAAACTGTGTTATGGGTAAAATATAATTTAACATAATTTATGAATTAGATTCGGCACATGTAAAATGCGGCGTTTAAATCAACTGTCGAACTGGATCAGTCGAATATTCGACTGAACTCGCATTTAATTGAAATATGTCGCATTTAATTGATTTAAACGTCGCATTTTACATGCACTTGATTCAGCAATTAGATTCGGTGCATGTAAAAAGCGACGTTTAAAAAGAACAAAATGAAAGAAATTTGTAAGTGAGAAGTTTCAAATATTTCGTCTTTTCTGCTCTCGTGCGATCGACGTTTTCCTCAAATGAGGACAGACAAGCCTAAAGTATAATCTTTTTCAAGGCCTATTCTACCTCAAAGAACGATATCAGCAGCAAAAGTTTACTTAATGTACTTAGTTCTGTTGAATTGAGTACATTTACGTGATCTAAATTTCACTAATGTAGCTTTTTGTGTTGCTGATAGTTGTAAACTAAGATCGTCTCAAAATAACGAAAGCCGCAGCTCCTAAAAACGCACGGTCTTCAAAGCGCATTATCTCGAAAACGAGCACGGTGAACCACTTTTTTAAGCCTTTTTTGAAAAAGCAGGATCTTTAGATCTCTACGTAGAAACATTTTGGGTGCGATTTTAACTTCCTAAAATGGTAGAAGCATAGAGCCTTAAGATTTTCTGTTGTGTAGTGGACCATTCAGAAAGGCTAGAAAGCTATTATCCCATTTCGTTCTCGCCCTGTCATTGTCCTTTTTTTGTAAGGTAGAGAAGAATTAAGAACACAATGGCAATTCTTCTTCTGTTTGTGTGTCTCTTTGTCTTTTTCTTCTTCCAACTACCTTTGCCAAGTAACTAGTCCCTATTATAAATCCGAGCGTCCCTTCTGGGTCACGTTGGTGCATTCATTTGACTTTTATACTATTTTCACATTGTAGAATATTTGGGCCATGAAAGATTTGACATTTCAGTACGCAGGGTACTTCACATAGTTGAAACTCTACATTCAGGCAATGCAAACATTTCATCTAAAAGCCCATAGGCGCCTTAATAAAGACGTATAGAATGTTTACAATTTGAATGTCAACAGACGCACCGACTGACAATCAAACGAAATTAAACAAAAAAATATTCTCCCTCATTTAATGCAAACCGACAGGTGCAGAAATAATGTAAACCTGATCGAGCACTTTCGAACTTCAATTTAATCAACGACTCTCCAATCCGCTTACAGACAGAAGAATTAAAAAAGCATAATTAAAAAAAAAAAAAAAAAAAAAATAGAAATGGACGGTATACCTTTCGAAAGAAACCCCACTTAATGGATACAAATGAAAACCAGATCTGCGGAGGAGCTCGTTTTTTCGCAATTACTCGGTTTTGGGTAACGTTTCTAGAGCTAAGGTATTGAAAGTTGTCCGGGAGATTTTTTGTGGCGGTTTTGTGTTGCTATTGCGTTGTTCCAGGGTGCTTAATTTCAATCAAAAACAGGTTCACTGTGTTTCAAAACGTTTTGATACTTTATGCTGACGAAAATACAAGTCGATTGGGGTCGCGCAGTTTTGCAAAAAAGTTAATACTGAATCGTTTCAAAGAAAACTGTCAACACTAAGGGCTGATATGCGATGGTTATTTCTCCGACTGATGAAATTTTGAATACGTTAAGTTTTCTTCCACGTCTTTATGATCTACATTGAAGACACGGAAACAGAAATTAAGAAGGAAAAAAAACCTTCGGTTCTAGTGACAAGCGCGAAGCTGAATTTGTCAACATTTCTGTAACAAGAGCAACTGAATTAAAAGCTAGTCAAGGAAATTACCACATCAATTTTCGTTTTTACCTCGTCTGAATTTCGAAAACATTCGCTATTCACCGTTTCACCGGAGGTCATGTATTGAATACACATGATATAATTGTTCAAATCAGCTGCAGATTCTTAGGTTATTCAAAATACACCTTCCTATTAGCCTTGGGGTGCTTTTCAGTAAAGGAAATATCAAAAACAGTAATTCTCGAGGAGGAATTTTTCATGTTCCAAAACCAATATCAAACAAAGCTATTTAAATTCCTTGTGCTACTTTACAAATGTACCACGCTTGTTGATCGAACTCCGCACGTAAAAAAAAATTGAAATTAAAAACAGCACCATTCTGGATAATTACAGTATAAACTCACTTTCAATTACGCTCAGAATGTTCTTTAGGGCTTTTTAATTTCATAGTTCGGGTTTAAAAATATATCAATAAGGGTTGTAAATAAATAAATTAAACAATAGTATTCAGTTACCCCGGCGAACCAAACAGTGCATGATTTCAAATGGCTTCACTCAGCGCACCCCGCACTTTCCAATACAAGAACATGACATTCCTCGCTGGGAATACTTGTGTTAGCTTTCTAAATAAATACTCAAACTGTCAACAAAAATGAAGGACTGGCCAGCTTCACATATAATAAGGGATATAGAATGGTTAAAATTGAGACAAATGGTGTAGTCGAAAAACTTTGAATCAGTTGCATGTAAAAATTCTAACTCGACGGCGAGATTTTCGATTCATATTTTCCTAAACGGCCAATTTTTTTACAAATTCCAAAATTCTGGCCAGTTTTGGCAAGAGTTTGATTACAAGTTGTATGTGCGATCCCTTACTCCTATAAGTTTGTTTATTCGTCATCAGCGGACCATTCTAACGAGCATCTCTATGCGAGCAGCTGTAAAGCTATACACAATCTGAATGTATACAAATTTACGTGATCTCGCCACGAAACCAACAACCTTCGACAAAATTGTACGGTTCCTGTTTGCGGACCTACCTCCAGATTGTTGAGCTGAAATTCCAACAATTCCGAGAAGAATGAAAACGCTGAATATACCATCACGACCAAAGAAAGCTAAGGCCATTTTCTAACGTTATAATGTCCTCTGAAACTCCAGCCAACATTGGCTCACGTACTCGGAGAGCGTCTTCTGTCGGGAGTCCTGACGGGGCGCCTTCTTCACGGTCAGAATTTCGTCGTTCCTGCGGCGGGAAAAAGCGATAATCAGGATGTTTAGGAAAGGCAGAGAACTAGGCATACCTTCTATCGATTGTTTACGGCTGTTTCTTCTAGTGCCAGCAAATAGGCCCGTCTAGAGAAGAGACGATGCGACATTCAACTAGACACTGGCTAACTGCCCTCTGACACATCCGGTGTTCGATGGTTGGCTCAATATAAAGGAGACGACGTTTGACTTTGTAATGAGCGCAAGCGATTGGCAAAGAAGCAAACAACAGCGGTATACCATGGCTGGATTTGTGAACCTTACCTTGTGTAAAACTGGAATTATACCAGTAGTCTTTTGACGTAAATGAACGTCTTCTAACGAGAAGGATCGGTCATTTCATTTCAGCATGCTCCCTAATGTTGGCGTGCACGCGACATTGTTCTGTTCGATTCGCTTTCCCATTCATGTGTTCGTTTAGTTACGGATTCCGAGGCCACAGATGTTTCAACTGGACTTTTTCCTAAGTGTCCAGAATGTAGGGTTCCTGGTACCACTCGAAAACTTCGATGAAACGAGTTTGTACCGAAGCTCTCGTCAAAACAGAACGTGGAATATTTAACACATGTCACGCTTCGATGAACAACCGATGACACTAGAATTACTTTTGACAGCAATTCATTAGTTGTCAACACGAGACAAGCCATTCTGATATACTGACGCCAAAACTTCCGTTCCCAAACAAACTGAAAAATATACGAATTCATGCTGTCAGTAAATTGCTAAACTTCAATTTTTTGTCTCGTTTACCAGTAACTAAAGCGAACCATTAAATTACTCTTAATGGTCCGACATGAATTAACGTCATCACAATACTGCCGCTACTTGACGGGACAAAAGAAACATCGCACTGAATGAATAAGCAGCTTTATTTAGTTTTCATTCTATTTCAAAACACTGCCAATCGAGTAAACACGTAGGAAAGATTTCTTGTTACATTTTACAATTTCAATTTCATTTTTTTAACACACGTTTTCCTTATAATTAGTGTTTTTTTTTTTTTTTTTGGACTTGTACTTTTTCGTCCGGATGACCAGACACCGGGTTGATATTTTGGAAATTTACATTCGTATTCGACCGCAAAATGTACAAATACCGAGAATGAATAATGATAAGACGAGGCCATCGTCCACTTCATAGAGTTCCTAAACCAACAGACTTTTACCCCAACAACACTCAGCAGTTGTGTTATTCCTCTACAGGAATGAGGAAAAATACATGCAGGCAGTCAAACAAACAAACAAACAAACAAACAAACAAACAAACAAAAAAACTGTGAACAGAACACTTAATTAAATGTTGCGGTTTACTGGTTTTCTGGTAGGCATACCGCACTGGTGACCTATCATAATGCTCCTACAAGCAATTAGTGTCCCAAACCAGGAACCAGGAAACAGGAACCACTCTCGAGTCCTTACAGCTTTTTGACGTTGCCTGCATTGGCAGTGTTTCTAAAGCCGAAGGGTCTGTTGGTTTGAAATAAATTGTCTGCGAGATATCTGCCAGTCATGGTAGTGTATAGATAGTCATTGGCCATCGTGATTGGTCCATTCCTGGTCTTGAAGGTGTGGTAATATGGTCAGTTTAAGCTGCTCAGTCACCCAACGACAGTAAAATTTGTTGAAATGAACTAATACAAGAGAACGGAATTGCTAGCAAAGTGGTAAAAACGGAAATGATGTATGCAAGCCAAGGTTTTATCAAGCATTTATATCACTAGAGAAATCTTTTTTGTCATCTGACGGGACTAAATAAAATTGTCACGACCTCAGCTATTTATAACGTTAAGAAAGCTGATGGTCAGGATGTTATTTATCACTCCTCATTTAGACGGTCATGTTACAAAAAAAGTTCTTTTTCACGCCTTTTTCAGTTTAACTTAACCTCGGATATCGACGGATACCCTAAAAGGCCTTATGATGATGTACCTAAACCATTTCTGAGCCTCTTGAAGGCAAGCTAATCTCTTCCTGAAGTCTAATCCAATTTCCTTCCAAATGAATTCCGCTCGAGCTCCGAATGATTGATTAGAGACACGTGCACTTTGTGCCGACTAATATTTGGAGAAAAATAATAATTACACTAGAAAACAGGCTGGTTTTACAATGTAAAATGAACGCAATTTCCTGGTCGGAAAAAGGTTGCTCCGATCGAGCGGAAAGGTTCTCATTAAACAACAGAATAAGATGTATTGATTACATTATTGCAAAAAATGTAACTTTATTAACTTGTAGTAACATGAAAACGGCATACAAAAGGTTCTAACTTTTTTATACAAAGCAAGCCTAGGTAAACAAGTAGGCAGAAACATAGTCTGTCCGATCCACAGACCTTCTATTTTTCTTGAATTCGTCGAGATCGCAAGCTTAGCAAAACATTAACCTAGCGTGTGAGATATGAATGAGCAAAAAAAAATAAACACCTGTGGACAAACTGTAGCAAAAAGAAATTTCTATGATCATGTATAGTGTCTATTTTTTCATTATTATTACATCGCACCATTGATCGCGCCATCTTGAATAACGTGACAAAACTAAGAAGTACAGTTAAAATTGGAATATAGGGGACCGTTCATTTTTTATCAGGTAGGGGGGGCTGGTGGGATTTGGGGGGGGGGCCCATGCGAAAAAAAAAGGCTTTCGAGGGGGGGCCATCCCAAAAAAATAAGGGAAAAAGGGGGGTCACGTGAAATATTTTAGTAAAACTTTAAAATGGCATAATGTTTGAATATCAAAAAAATTGCTGTAGAATAAACATAGAAGGCAGGATACAAATTTATTACAAACTTTCCTTCTGCTTTAAAAAAACGTTTGGCGACAAAAAGCATTTGTAGCTACTGAAAAGAAGTATTTAACACTGTTATTTTCGAATGCAACTTTCACTGGCACTCATCTTCATCTTCGCTGTCGTCGAGTTCTTCGTCGCCGCTTGTGCTGCTATGGGAGTCTCTTTCACCGATGCTGCAAGAAGCAGCAATGCTTTCCGTCAGAGTGTACTCTTCAGGGTACATGAAGGTGTAAACATAATCTCTGACTTCCTGCTCAAGGTTGGCGGTGATTCTGCTTCTTGCAGCATTAGTGAAATAATTCCCTTCCAAGAGCTGTGCGATGTATGGCCCATCTCTTCTAAATAACGACGTGGCAACATCCTCAACTTTAATACACTCTTCCGGGACGGCCGTTCTAGGAGGGTACACAAGGCATTGTGGAAGATCATTTCCTAGCGGGTTTCCAACACAGATTCCATAAACTCGTTGGACGTTGTTTTCAGTCCGCTTCCTCTTTCTTTCATTTGACTTTCTGCGGTTTTCTTTTTTCCTTCTCCTTTTGTTGATGTGCTGTTTGAGTATGCCCTTGAATATGCTGTTATAATTGCTCTTATTTTCTAGTGCTTCCATGTCCTGCGTGACCTTCGTCAACTTAGCTTCTATACATTTGATCTGTTTTACGTTAAAACTGTGGGCATTCATCAATTCAGATGAGGGAGATGCCAATGAGAGGCCAAATGCCACACGCTCAGGGCGAGCCATAACTAGGAGATCCGAAATTGACTTCTCTTTCTTTTGATTTGTTTTTCAAACAACAGCTCTCTGTACGTAGTAAAGGGATTGTAAATATTGTCTTCACAGTGAGCACAAAACGTGAAGTAGGGGGATACTAGAGAAATATTAAAAAAGTTGAAATCTAAATATTGTTTGTTCAATTTTTTTTTGGGGGGGGTCATCCCAAAAAATGACCGCTATAAGGGGGGGGGGGCCATGTGAAAAAATTGGTAAGCTGAGGGGGGGTCATGCGATTTTTAAATGGTGCTTCCCAAATCCCACCAGCCCCCCCTCCCTCATAAAAAAATGAACGGTCCCTAGGGTAGAAAGACTGGTTGACGTCTGTTTTTTTTTTCTTGTGGGGAAAGTTTTGGGACTGGAGGTGTTGCAAAACGTTTCTACACGATATGTACAGTTGACTCGACCGAAGCCAGCACCCTCTGTCCTGTCCACTACTCCCTCAGGATATTATTGTGGCTGTTCGACGACCTGACCGTAAAAAATCAAAGACTTTTGGGGCAGTCTAAAACAGTGGATACAGACATTTCTGCGTAGAATGTCTTTGCAGTGA
Organism: Orbicella faveolata; assembly: GCF_042242905.1. Classification (NCBI taxonomy): domain Eukaryota; kingdom Metazoa; phylum Cnidaria; class Anthozoa; order Scleractinia; family Merulinidae; genus Orbicella; species Orbicella faveolata. The sequence goes on along the minus strand of NW_028301536.1, from coordinate 15,194,717 downwards.
ATCCAAACTGGCGCCGGAAGATTGGCCAATAGGCCACATTCGATGTATCAATATTCTAGCGTGGCTCCGAGGCCTTTAGGACAAACTCAGGCTGTATTTGGTAGCGTTTTCTTTGTATCCAAGTCTCTTTTGGACAAAAGGAACTTTGGAAATTTGCGCTTTTGACCCGAAAGCCTTGGAGCCATGTTAGAATATTGATTTATCGAACGTGGCCTAACGAGAGAGCTAACGAAACATATGGCTAGTGGGAAGGCTATCCAGTTGGGAATTGCAATATTCCTAACCGACGTAACCTCTGAACGGATACGAAAATCAGACTAAAGCCATAAACGCCGGTCCGGTTAAGCCACTTTGAGACCTTCGACTGTAATAGTACGCTATTGATGTCATAGAGAGATCTAATGAACCTAATGAGGTTGGTGTGTCACATGAGAGGACAATAATTAAGGGTGCTTTTCATTAAGCAGATCGATCAGTCGGATTAAGACGATTATTAAGCTATTCCCAAATGAAATACATCAAACAGTACTGACAACACAAATCAAAACTGTCCAACTAAGTGGAGTGTTTTTCCCCGCATCTGGGAAAATCCATTGAAGAAAAGGAGGGCAACGAACGAGTTTGTCAACAAGGAACGAAGCACAATTCTGCATGGCGTTCGGTTAGATTGGGTAGCAGCTAGCTGGCGCAAAGAAATCGTTGGGAGTGAAAAAAAAATGGTGCGAGGTGAAAGCACTAGAAAGGAACAGGAATTTTAGTCTCACGAATCAAAGTGAACTAACTTCCAAAGGTGCTTTGTTTTCGTAAACTTTTCGGTCGGTCGAATCGTTGCGTCCGATTTCCGACCAAAATTTCCTTTTAATCTTCAGCTTAATGGAAGAGTCGTGACGCATCTACCACCTGGTCATCCCTCTAAATTAAGTGTACTTTTCTGCATGTTTTTCTCGTAATACCATCGTTTCTGAAACTAATAAACTAGATGCTCCCAGTCTAAAATATAAAATTGAAAATACTGGATTTAAGAGTGGCACTTTTAACACCTCGGGGAAATGGGAGGTGGCTGCTACATAGGGGTTAGCCCGCTTAATAGAGGTTCTTCAGGAATTAGGAATTAGCATGAGGCCTTTTACAAACGTCAATTCATTCGAATACAAACATGCTTAAGGCAATATAGAATCACGGGAAGACAATAATAAACGTGGGTTTGGATGTCTTCATCAGCGGTCACTTTCTCTTTCGAACTCTTATCCGTCATCAAACCACGTGTATAAAATCGAATTAAATTTTTGGGACCGCTTAATATTGGCAAGGACAATAGAAAACCCTCATCTGGACGACCAAAAAATGGCCGACGTCGCTAAGTAGAGGTGGCCATCAATAAGGTTTCTATTTATAGTATTTTACTGACAATTATTTCGTGACTTTCATCTTGAGGGGTGGTCGCTTAACCTGAAATGTATAAGATCGTTCATCGGCCCAAATTTTGCTCGTTAGAGACTTAGATAGGTCAACTGGACAGAATTATGGAGAAAAAAGAAAGTTCTGGGACAAAATTTGCTTTTCCTCCATAGAGGTTCGACTGAGAATCTAACGGGTCTAAAAAGATAGCAATATAATTAACCCGCACTGTAATGTCACCCAGACCAAGTGTAAAAAATAACTAATACTTGTTGACAAGCAAAAGACCGAGACTGGGACCGACCGACCAACCAACTTTTTCCAAGGCGAGTTATACCAGAAGGTGGAAAATCTTTGACTGGTATTTGCGTGCTCACCTCTGATTTATGCCTGTCTGTTATAATCTGGTACCAAAATCCAGCATGTCTAAAAAAGATGTCCGGTCCACCGTACTACAAGTTACACAAATACATTGTGAAAAATATCTTCTATAAGGCTAATCAGACAAGAAATGTAAAAACGTCTGGAAGAAAATTCATGTATTGACCTCTTCATTGCTTCTGTTATAGTCTGGCACCACAACGTATTCATCCTGTACTTCGTACTTCGCTCGGAGAGAGTCGATCTCAGGTCGGCGACTCTTCGCAGTCGACGAAGACGCACGAGCCTTCTTGACCTGCCAGTAACACACACCGGCCGCAAGGATCGCTAGAACAATCACGCCAGCCAACATTCCGATCAAGATCTTAGGGTGCTGGGTTTTATTGGCCATAGCTGACTTCTTCCCAGGCTTCTCTTCTTTCTGAACACTGACTGTTGGCATACCTGTTCAAAATAGTAAAATGTTCGGTTATCTTCGTTATTTTCCGGACATCGACATCTTCGGAAAGTGGTCGTACATCTTCGGAAAATCGTCGCAAACGGCGTTATTAGTACGTTTAAAATATAGATTTAGCCAGGCCTAAAAGCGGAGCTCCTGATTGCAATAATAACAATAATAACCATAAAAGAATGAAAGAATTTGTTTTTTCTTGGATCAGAAGCTCAAAAATTATCAATTGTGAGCATGTAATTTTTCAGCGTGTGGTTTCTTTATTTTTTCCAGCTAAAACACAGGTCACCCAAGCGTAATATAAGAGTTTATATGGAGAGCTGTGGATAAAATATATAAGTTTGTATGGAAATTAGAAGATGACATCGAAATCAATCAATGTATGGGTAATTTGCCGAATAAACACTCTTGAACATTCAACGGTGTCATTTTTTCTCATCCTAGAGAGTTTAAACGAGATTTGTGCGAAATTTAAAAAATATGTCCTAATAACACCGTAGGACATATTTTTTGAGCCTGCAATCCAATCAAAAACAAGTACTTCAAGAAACACGTGACCTTGATGAACTCTGAACCCGAGCCCGCGAAATGGTCACGTGATACGGGCCAGCGGATACCTTGTTTTGACAGCGGTCAGTTAACCATAACATGGACGTCCAATATCAAAGATGTTTCTATGGTAATGGTGCTACTCACTTATTTTTCAAGGTATTGGGCTTGGCATATGGACGTACCAGGGGCGGGGGAGAACACTCTGCGACGCCTGGCACTTTTTTTGTGTTTGGATCATCCACCAAAAAGTGACGTCACATCCGGTAAAAAAGCGGGCTGAGCGGCAAAATTAAATTTGAATGCGACATAATCGTTCTCTCAGTAAGTAAAATGGTTATATTTCGTAATCGGCGGGATATTTCTAACGTTTTATTTGGCCATGAGAAACAAAATTTTGTCGTCTTCCTCGTCATATCGTTTGATTGAGGAAAAGAACGATTATTTATTCAAAAACACGCTGTTTTGAAGGCGTGTGTTTTTACGAAATGTCGTCGTTTCTTCGCTGAATTCCACAGGAGCCATCGTTTGCGTGGAAATAATGATTTGTAGGTAAGTTGCACTCAATTCAAATATCCTATTCTCTTAGGTAGGTATTACACTAAGAGAAAAGCGCTGTGTCAGTTTTCTAGACGTGGGAGAACCTATTTAACAGAAGCCCATTTTTCAAATTTTCCCTTGACAAACACTTGAGAGTAACGTAGACGTGTTAATCGTATCACACTGTAAGAGTAGACCCACACACATAACGCGGCGGAACTTTCTTGCTGATCGACACTAACGCAAATTCATGTTCTTGCTTGTGACTCAAACTGGTGTTATAAATTCTGTTACGATTGGTTAAGAACCTTGAACAAGTAATCTTAACTTTTCTCTTGGCAATTCCTTAATTGGTAAACGCTTCCTTAAACATAGGCAGGCCGTGAACCCCTTAAAAATAAACAAGATATTCTTATGGGCGATTTAGTAATTTGGGCATCTCGTGTTTTTTTCAGTTATAATCTAATTTATTTTTCCGTTTCAACAGTGTTGAGTATCAGCGACACTATAAAGTTTCAATGCTCCCCCCCCCCCTCGGATCCTATGAGGTCAAGCATGCATGCACCTTTCATTTCTTCAATTCCTTTCATTTGCCTTGTTTGCTGACCAAGTTCCTTATCTTTTAATACCTAACTATCATACTTGCAGCTTATTTTGGAAGGTTACTCACACATTTTGCCTTATTTTGAATGTGCTTTCTCTATATAAGCTTACATCAAGACATTTCAGTCCCAGGGAATGACAGAACACTAGCAATTCTGACAATTCTCTCTCACAGAGTTCAATTATTTTAATTCATCACACTTTCAATGTGCGATCTTAACAAACTGTTTGCAAACAGTAATGAAATATCATGCCCCAACACCCAGCCATAAAAGGAAGTCTGGGAACAGATAGTAGCAACAATGATACTGCCAGGCTGGTGAATGTTACAAGCTATTATGAACTCATGTCTGACAATGATGAGTGACCATGAAACATGGTGCGGTGGAACTGAACACCCAGACAGCGAGTGACATTGCTAGTGTTAGTGTTGTGAAAGTGATTGCTAGCTAGTAGTGTCTGTGAACTTGGACCAGACCAGAAAAGACAAGGTTCAATACCAGAAGTTGACTGAGAGTAACAAGTTTGTACTCAAAAACTGAAGCTGCCTGATCAGACCAGTCTTGAGGTCAGCTTCATCACAACTTGTCAAGAGTTCCTGAATTGTGTATGTGGGAGGACTCCATGTAATGACATAAATTGTTCAAAGAGATATTTTAAAACTTCTCTCTACGGGTTTAGAAAAGGGATACAGTATTAAGGGGCTGGACTTTGAGATGGAGCTTCCCCATTAAGAACTATGTAGAATACCTCCCCCACTGCCCCTCCTTGTGTAACAAGGATGTTCAAATTGTTTTCTGGAAAAAAGCAATTACCGGTAAAAAACAAACAGTACCAATTTAAGGGATTGTGTGATTATCAATGTAAGTTCCCATTTGTATTTTGAATTAAAATGGGCCTAACATTATCCACAACAGTATAAAATAACCATACTTTGCAGCTTCATAGAGACTCAATCTGATAATGAAAACATTACTTTTATATTTCCCCTTCCTTTGTACTTTGTGATATTTTTAGGGAAATTCTCAAAAAGTCCCTCTCCCAAAGAAAATAAAATATATAAATAAAAATAACTTTTCTTTAATCTTGAAAATGATCTCTGCAATAAAAATGTCATTTTTATGGCTCTTTATCATCTTTAAGTGTGTTGTGAAGAAACTGCTTATTAGGAAAATATAAATGTTTGACGGAAAAAATGGACAGAAAAAACAACAAACTCTTCTTTCAGAGGAGCTCCTATATTTTATAATTTTTGTAAACCTCTTACAGAATGCAACTTTTGGTTAGGTTGCACTTCACCATCAAGGAAGAAATCAAACCAGAGAGGCTTTGTACCTTTATTATGATTTGCATTATCAGTAAAAAAAATTCACACTTGGACAGGTCCACTGACACTCTTACATGTATGTTAAAGATGGGAAAAACAGGTTCAGCATCATCTAAATCAAGGGATTGTATGCCAGTGTGGGGTGTATATGCCAGGACGTAACCACCTAAGAAAATACAAACACTAAAATTAAAATCAAACAACAACTGAGAACTTTTAGAGACCTCCATCAGTCACAAAGAGACCAAGAACCAGATCTTTTCAGTTAAACAAATTGACATCAGTTTTTCATGCATCTGTCTTGAACATTATTGATCATGAATTCTGCTGTGGATCCACAGGGCGATAGGATACACTCATCCGCAAACACAGGAAAAACTGACATCAATTTGTTTTTTTAAAATAACAAACTCATTGCCAAATTGTATGCTCTCGCTCATTGACACGCCTCTTAAAATTATAAATTTATGTGCCAACAGGTCCACTTATTGATGATGAAAATTAGCCAATGAGTGCACAACAATTTCTACAGTTATCGTAAAAAGTATAATTTTTCTCAGTAATGATTATTTTGTTAGTAAGAGTTTCAGAGGAAAAGTCCAGTGTAAAAATGTTATCTCAACAGAAAAAAATAATTTAGTTTAACAAGAGGAATTCAGAAGAACACTGATTAAGAAGAGAAATAAAGTGCATCTCTTGTTTGCATTTCTCTTGTGGGTGTTTGCTCATTTACCTGACCTATGAAAAACAAGATATAATGTATAATTTTTACCTCTGCTGTAAATTTTTCAAACCAGTTGTTTTCACTTTCAGAGTGGTTCTTAAAAAGAATCACAAGCACACCATCCACCCCCTCAGTCCCTATTCCTACCCTACAACAGTACAGCCAGGATCCAATATCAACCCCCCAACATAACTCACCATAATACTCCCATACTACAATACAATCTTTTTTTATTATTTTGTACAGACATACCTAGATTAAACCATCAGATCTCTGACCTTTTGGTCCACTTCATCTCCACTAGGCCACGAGAGCAATCAGTGCAAATTTATTTATGTTTGTTGGTCTAATTTATTATTGCTCTCAGATTTCCCCTTCCCCTTTGATGAAATTAAATTGGTTTAAAAAAATAAACTGCTGTAAACTAATTAAAGCAGAGATAGAAATTGAGCCATAAAATTACTACAATTTTGGTATGAGGATATTGAAATAGCTATAAGTTATTAATATCCATATGTTTTATTGTAAAGAAAGTGTAACTACTTACTGGTAAATTGAACTTCATTGTCAGAGACAAAAACCTAAAAACATCTAAACACAGGTCAGTGAAGACATTGCCAGTTTTGCTTTTGCCAACAACCACTCTGCCTCAAAAATATAGAAGATAATGACAAAATCAATAACAAAACCAACCTCTGTTAATTTGATAACCACACCAAATTCCCCTCCAAAATTCTCTTCGTCTTACAGTGAAATTTTGCCAACAGCATAAATTCAACTCAATGCTTTAACATGCTTCTCTCATTAAACTTTTACCCCTTGAGTCAGAATTTGTAGGTGTATCACATAGAATTTCACAAAAGATTAAAAATGCTGTTAAACTTTTGCAAATATCTGCATCATGTGTAAAATATGCAAATGAGGTGACTGATGATGTCATACACTCAACCCAATATTACATCAAGTTGGTAGGCTTATAGTTCTACTGGAAACACACCTATGGCTATTAAAATTATACACAGCCTGTATTTTCCCATGGCAACTCACTCTTTTCTAGTCCCCTCTAACCTGAGGCCACAACTTTGACCTTATAATATTAATATGCTTGCTGAATCATGCAGATGAGGCACCATTGACAAATATCAAAATGGAAAGCCAAAGGTGGCCAGAAAAGCCTATATCAGAGAAGGTTGAAACCCAGTATGTTGCCATGGTAACAAAACTGTTAAGCTCATATTATGGAGGACATCTGCACATTTCATCATAATAGCACTTTTAAAGCACTGTCCCTAGGAGCCTATGGTCCCCTGTATCTGGACAATAGTTTGAAACTTGTCTGGGGGACTGGATGATCTAAATGGTAGGTGGGAGACTCCCAGAACATTGAAGAGAGTTGCAAGAAAGATTGTAAAACTAGTTCCTTGCAGGCACTCATTAGACACTAACACTACTAACATGACTGAGTTTGGACAATATATATATTGTTTTTTTGGATACATGTAAACAATGTACTGTTACTGATAATACAAGAGGTACCTTGCTACTGAGTTAAGTCTTAATGTGTGTATTTAAAGGAGAAGGTCACTCCAAAAATGTATATTTTTTGTCAATGCTATATGAAAACCTTGCACTTTAAGGTTAGCTACTCACAGAAGTTTCAGCCTCTAAAGTGCAGGTTTTCCTTATGAAGTTCACCTGCAAAGAAGCCCACAATTTGAACATTGTTGCCACAATTTCAAACAGTACTCAGCAGCCAGGTCCCATTTTTGTGTCCTAATGGCTTCCGACAGTTTTCGCTGTGTGCCAGGATTCCAGTGTCTTTCTTATACGGCTTTCTTATTCCTACACTGGAATCCTGGCACAGAGCAAAAACTGTCGAGGCTGACAACAATTTGTGCCCTCTGCCGGGACAATATAACATTCTTTCAAACAAACGCTAATTTTACACTTTTAGCATTCTCACATTCTTTCACACGTATTCTATTTAATATATGCCATTCGCTTGTTATATTCAAAATTCTTAGGTCTGTTTTATCATTTCATTGTTGTCCGTCGAAGACAGCAGACTGGCTTTGAAAGCTCACAATTTTAAACAATTTTACCAGAGAACGTTTTTTACCTCTTTTATAATGAATCCTGGTATCGGATCTTCAATATTTTAAGCAAACAATCACTTTAAGATCAAACCAAGCTAGAACTTTCAGCCCACCCACAATGAAGCAATCACACCTGACCTTTGTGAATTATTTGATGCATGCATATGAGACAGCCATTTTCATTTTTTCTTTATGAGATGGAAGGTAGATGACATTTAAACATTGATCACATAATGAACAAAAGTCCTGTTGCTACAGAGCTACATTGTACCCCCACCAGATTAACAGAAGATGAGGTGCTGAAAACAGATCTTTGGAAGAACTAAAAAAAGCTGTGTGAACAACCACCAGAGGCCTGTGTTCCCACAGCATTTCTTGTTGAGTTAATTTGATATAGAACATAACTTTAAAATCTCAAAATGGTTGAATTAACTAATTATGAAGTCCTACAAGTATGAGAATTTCAGATTGTATGATTGCAACCAAGTATGAAGTTTGATAGAGAAACAATGGTAAATCTTACAATTCTACTTAACAATTATTGAATTGCGAGCTCAAGATTCCCATCAGGTGATAATATGGTTGATACAGCCTCAAACTATCACCTCGAAGAAGTCTGGACCTCATAGTCCAATTCTTGAAAAGGAAGACAGAAGATGTTCTCTATTTTATTATTAATAGATAATAATTTAGAGGTTCAAGCTAATTACAAGATAAAATCTGAATTCTATCCACTTTACAGTACCTGGTAGGGGGGGGGGGGGTACTCCCAGAAAAAAAACCCAAAACCCTTACTCTATTGATCACCAAAATCTGAGATTTTCTGTATCCTATTTATGCCCGGACCAAAAATTTGACAACCTATTTACAACCGTTGCCACTGACACAGTTGCCCTAAACATAAGTTTTGAAGCCCTTTTGTTTATGGTCTTATCAATAATGATGAAAAAGTAGTTTCTTCTAAACAACATTACCCAATTCAAGACTACAGTAGAGTACAAAACCCATACCCTATTTAAGACCAAAGTGGCCAAAATCAAGACCCTATTTATGACCAAAACGGCTGAAAAACCCTACCCCTTTGGGGCCACACATACCTATATAGTGCATAAAAGGGAGTAACCTTAACCCCCCTGCTCCGGGTCACAGTAGAAGTGCGTACCTGTCAAAAGTGGGGGTTAAGTTAAGAGGTAAGGATATACCATACCATTGGGAGCTAACCCTAAACAGGCCAACCCCCCCCCCCCCCCTTTTTGAACTGCCCAAAGAAGTTGATCCCCAGGCCGACATTGCAGTTGAGATAATACAGAGGAATGTACAATTAACCACTGGATGACTGAAGGAAAGTTCTACTCATCTGGACTGCTTCATCCCTTTGCTGATCTTTTCGGGGAAATCTGATATCCCCAAAGTACAATGAACTCTAGCTCTCAACATAGATTATTTTCTTACAGAGAAAAAAGTATTCAGCAAGAGATATGGAAATAGGATACTAACCTTGAGTAGACGATTTTCCACCACACGCACGTGGATACAGAGCTTCAACTGTGTTCACTTGTAGAAAAAACCGGCTTCTGTTAAACATGTTCCCATGGTACACAGTGCAAACTATGGCCAGCAATGCTTCATCCAGGTTGTTGTTAACATTATAGGCTATTGCACTTAGTGTTATCACCGAATCACGAACAATAAGAATCAAAAGTCGGAACAACCCCAGTTTTGCAAATGTGTAAAATCCGCCATTCGATGACAGAAGGCTCTCCGTTATTTTCCTTCAAAACAATACTAAACTGTTTTCTTTTGCCAAAAGTTCTGCTTAATAAGTCGAAGAAATGTGCCTACAACATCTTTCTATCCTCAGTATGAAAGGACACGAACCTGATGGTTTGCAAATAGAGGAAAAACTTCCCCAATCGAAACGCCATTTTTTCGCTTTGTGAAATGAGCTGCGCGGTGCAGTTTAAACCGGATGTGACGTCACTTTTTGGTGGATGATCCAGATACGCAAATTTCAGGAGTCTTCTGCCCTGCCCCTGGTCAATAACCAATAACCCATATTTGTGCAATAGGTCATTCAAAACAATCAATCAATCATTAGTCAGTCTAATCAATCAATCAATTAATCATCAATCATTCAATTAACCAATCATCAGCCAGTTAGCAAAATCAATCAATCAATGGATCGATCATCAATCAATCTGCTAAATCCTGCAGATCCCCTTACACTGCTCTTGCGTCCCTAATCATCGCAACTCTGACAATCTTCAATAAATTGTATAGGAAACTAGTCAACAAAAATGTCACGAAAAACTGGCTGCTAAATACATTCAGTTAAACATGCAGCTAAATACAGCAACTGCAACCCTATCAAAGACCTACAAGTAACCATTCCCAAGTAAGCTCTAATTTTAGCTAACGCTGACTCAAAGCCACTGGAGGCTAACCAGAGCGCTTCTCCGGCAAACAATGTTGCCATATAGGCTACCTGTGGTGTTGGTTAGGCTAACCAAAGTGGTGTTTAGGCTAACTGGAGTGCATTTTAGCTCGGTGCAATTCCTGTCTTTTATAGACAGTTCAAGAAATAAATGAGTATCACTGTTAATCAGACATAAGTGGTATTCGAATCTTTAAGTCACCTTGCCCATAAGAAAATGAGATACCACCACCCTGCTTTTCAAAGAGACGTTTACATGTAACCGTTACTCCCCTTTCCCTTAGGGTATGAGTTTACTTGGTGTGTCCCCCCTTTCTGGTTTTACAGCCCCCCTCCTGGTAATTGTTGCACAGTCCTTTATCCGCAAGAATACTTACGTAAAGTCAACGACTGAGCTTTCTTAAGGTGCTCGTAAGGCGGGGTTTTCCTAAACCCTAGCTTATTGACTTAGTACTAAGTCCAGAAGAAAAAACATTTGGTTGGATGGACATTTGGTTGCAAAGTCGGTGGGAAATGTCATCGACTCAAATATTTCTTAGTTCAGTCCGACCTTACTCAACAAATAAGAATTCTATTTGAACAGTTTGGAAAATCTCTTGGTGAATGTTGTAAATTGCGCACGCTTAATGAGTTATTGACGTACTGAGATCGGCCAGCGTTTTCGTGGCCGGCTCATCTGAACCTGTCCGGCATTTCACAGGTCAGCCGCTGGCATTGATTTCTATTGGACTGTGTCGAGGAGATCTTACGGTAGAGCACTATGGCTAAAGTATTGCTTATTCTCGTCGGTCAAACACTTTCCTTTACATACCTGTTGCTGACGGGGTAATGGGTCTGATTGTGACATTGAGGTGGGTGAACCGTGTATCATTACCAACAACGTTTTCAGCTTGACATGCATACTGTCCGGAATCAGCCGCAGACACGTTTTTCAACTTCAGTTTTAGCTTCCATTTTGGCCAACGTTGGCCATTTTGGCCATTTTGGTCGCCGTTTGGAAGCTGCGTTAGTTCGTACAGGCTCTGGTTTATGAGAGTGCCTAACTTCTTGTCATCCAGGACGTCAGAATCACGGTAATACCAACGATATCTAGTATCGGGATCCTTTGTGAGTACAATACAGTGCAGTTCAAGGTTGCTACCAGCATAGACAGGTTCTTCCTGTTCCCACATGATAAATATGTGAGGAACGCTTTTGATTTTCTCTTTAGGAGAAAAAAAAGCCAGTGTAAAGCCATAGCTTCTTCGCCAAAGACTTCGACTGTAATGACATTCACGTACATTGATTGATAACTACCTTGTAGCACTGTCTAAAGATGCTGGGTCACGCACGTGTCACGCAAACGTCACACAATGTTTTGGAGATTCTTACTTATTTATAAATTTAAAGATTACAATACAACAATCATTTTACAGATGAATCGCAAATACAAACAACGAAAATCTGGGAATATTGTCAGTATATAACTCGCTTTCATCACGATTCCACTGATTACTAAAACCTGATCTCTGTAGTGGGCAACAAAGGCTAACGCGGAAAAACGTGCTAACGTCTCATTCAATCAGGATTGATGTTGGTTTTCTCCTAATCAACAGCCTGACCAAAACAAACAAAAAACAAACAGCATGTTTCCCCTCAATGATTGGCTACAAAGAGTGTCATGCGAGGCTTTTGAGCCAATCACAGAACGACGCAAAACACTTACGTTCAGGCGTTTCAATTTTCTTCGCGGCTGCGGAAGATTAGAATAAAAGAACGCCTGGTCGCAGGTTACATGATTTCTTCTATACAGTGAATTTTTTAAACTGCGCTTCTATAAAATGAAAAGAGAACAACGTTCCGTGCTACTTACCAATTACGTCAAAGTTGTACGAATATGTTAATCGGCCATACATGTTCGATACGATGCATGTGTAATTCCCCTCATCAGCGATATCCACTCCAAAGAAGTTAATAATGTAGTCGTATTGCCCTGTTGCTATAAACTCGCCGGCTCTGTGTCTTCCTTGAAACACCTTGTCATCCTTGTACCACGTGACCACCGGAGCTGGGACACCTTTGGCCTCGCACGTCAGTGTAAACTTGTCGCCTTCCTTATAAGCCGATTTTATCGCCTCCATTTTCGTTGGATAAAGGAATTGGGGCTTTTCTGTAAAGTTGACAATTAAACAGCGTTTGTAACTTCACAGAAGCATAGAACAGAGTAGATTTCTTACTTAGAGCGGTTTTCATTTTATGTTGAAAGTCATCACAGATGCTGGTAATACGGGACATTCAGGACATGTGCAACAAAATGTATGCTTAAATCACATTTGGGAATAACGCATTTTTCCCACTCTTTGAGAACACCACATGTAGATTCCAAAAAGAAGTGATATTATTAGAATTCCTTCTGTTTAATCAAGTACAACTAGTTATAGACTTTCAGAAAGTCCTTCGTCTTGTTTATTCATGACCTAAATAGCGAATTCAGTTTATTCTTTGTTTTCAATTTGATGATCGGAGAAAATGTTTTTGAACAAAGGAAAAAGAAACCCGGATAAACATGTCACCCTGGGTTAGCGCTAATCGGCTTCCGAACAACTGGACCGTGATGGAAAATAAAAGATTTGTAATTAAATCTGAGGATGTAATAATAAGCTGTACCTCCTGTAATGTTTGTAGGTGAAACTGTTGGGTCTAAATAAAGAGAAAATAAACAAAATGAGCGTGTTAGATATACTAATCATCAAATACTATCGTGGAAGAGTTCTCGTCATTTGGTCATTAGCCTCATAAAGAAACCTAGAACAAATACATATTTTTTTTTTTACCCAAGTGCCTCGGTTCCCCCCTGTTAGTAGCTACGGTCCTGTCCAGAGAGTAAGTTTACGCAAAGACTATTTTCTCAAACTTCTTGGGAAAGGAAAAAAATTACAGGACGGGATGATAGATTGGATAACTGATACATTGATAATTTTTACTTGCTCTGTAAAATTGTAAATATGCTAGTCATAATAAAAGTTGTTGTTGTTGTTGTTGTTGTTGTTGTTGGAAGGAACAGGAGGGGGGTAAAGCAATGAACAATTGCTGGTTTTCAGTGTCACGTAATTCAAAGTAGATCAAAATAAAACTCAAAACCGGTCAATAGATAAAGTCCAGAATCTGGGAAATGAAAGAAGGTAAATATGCAAAGACTCTCGCCAAAATTCTGGTCACAGCAATTTTTCTTATGCGAGATATTTTTCAGACACGTTTTTCAACTTCAGTTTTAGCTTCCATTTTGGCCAAGGGTCGACGTTTTGAAACGGCGTTAGTTTGTACAGCCTCTGGTTTATGAGAGTGCCTAACTTCTTGTCATCCAGGACGTCAGAATCACGGTAATACCAACGATATCTAGTATCGGGATCCGTTGTGAACGCAATACAGTGCAGTTCAAGGTTGCTACCAGCATAGACAGGTTCTTCCTGTTCCCATATGATAAATATGTGAGGAATGCTTTTGATTTTCTCTTTAGGAGAAAAAAAAGCCAGTGTAAAGGCATAGCTTCTTCGCCAAAGACTTCGACTGTAATGACATTCACATACATTGATTGATAACTACCTTGTAGCACTGTCTAAAGGTGCTGGGTCACGCACGTGTCACGCAAACGTCACACAATGTTTTGGAGATTCTTACTTATTTACAAATTTAAAGATTACAATACAACAATCATTTTATAGATGAATCGCAAATACAAACAATGAAAATCTGGGAATATTGTCAGTATATAACTCGCTTTCATCACGATTCCACTGACTACTAAAACCTAATCTCTGTAGTGGGCAACAAAGGCTAACGTTGAAAAACGTGCTAACGTCTCATTCAATCAGGATTGATGTTGGTTTTCTCCTAATCAACAGCCTGACCAAAACAAACAAAAAACAAACAAAAAACAAACAGCATGCTTCCCCTCAATGAGTGGCTACAAAGAGTGTCATGCGAGGCTTTTGAGCCAATCACAGAACGACGCGAAACACTTACATTCAGGCGTTTCAATTTTCTTCGCGGCTGCGGAAGATTAGAATAAAAGAACGCCTGGTCGCAGGTTACGTGATTTCTTCTACACAGTGAATTTTTTAAACTGCGCTTCTATAAAGTGAAAAGAGAACAACGTTCCGTGCTACTTACCAATTACGTCAAAATTGTACGAATATGTTAATCGGCCATACATGTTCGATACGATGCATGTGTAATTCCCCTCATCAGCGATATCCACTCCAGTGGGCTACCCTCGAAGAAATGGGAGATGGCTACTTAATAGGAGTTGGCCGCTTGATAGAGGTTGCTGTACCTTGAATATTTTTTCACTATCGAGTTATGGCTCTTGATGTAGCTAAATTTCTTAGTAAACATGGAGTCAATTCAAGACAATCATGATAGACGTCATTCTCGGAGACCCAGGGGCAGTTAGCTGAAAAAAGTCTAAAGGGGTCTTCGCCCGAACTTTTTTTTCACCCGTTTAGACTTTTCTCCGCTCCCACTAACGGCCCCTGGGTCTCCGAGGCTGACGTCTATAATGATTGTCTTGAATTGACTCCATGTTCACTAAGAAATTTATAACCCGATAGTGAAAAAATATTCAAGGTACACCAACCTCTATTAAGAGGCCAACCCCTATTAAGCGGCCACCTCCCATTTCACCGAGGGTAGCCCACTTTATTATATGTAAACCAAAAATAATTGCACAGCGCGAAAAGTCCTAGGTACGAGTTTAGCGTTACAGTATTTACGCAGGGCGTGTAGGTAACGGTGGTCTAGTAAAAGATGACAACACGAGCAATGGTTAACTATTCATTTTTTTTACTGCTTAATTTAATCTCTTCCTACTCAACAAGATTGTGTGTTCCCTGTGGTTCCAAGCCTCACGGAGCCTTACTTATTAGGATTTATTAGGATAGAAATTGTCCTACCCCTACCCCCTAAAATGGGATGACAGCATTGCGTGACGAACAACCAAGGAACCGCTCCAAGCAAGGATTCAAGCAGCGATAGATCAAACGATGATCAAAAGTGATATTTTGGTGTAGTGGAAAGCAAGCAGCTATCCACAAATCACTTAGCCGTTTTTCACCTAGATGCAGTGCTGATCATATGTGTCGAAAGAGGGTCATAGATTCATGGTATTCGACCATTAAATAAGTTGACAGTTGGCGATGTACATCGGACGTTGTGTAAACAAAAGCAAACCTCTGCTTTATGTGCGACGAATGGTGACAGAAACACGTCAAATCGGCTTTTGGACCTGCCTTTTACAGCAAATAAGGTTAGAACATTTCGAAATTATCAGCTCTATGTCTATTTCAACTTAATATAGCTCAAGACATGTGGCGCGTGCTAAAATATATATCTAACCCGTAAATTGAAATTTGACGACGGATGGTCAAATATCTGCATTTTTAACGTACTTTAAAAAGCTCTCGCGCCGCTCACAATCATTTGCCCAAAGAAATGTTTAGAGGAATCTGTAGACCATCCTTCTGCGATTCAACCACCAGAAGCTTAATCCATTTGATGGTTTCGCACATGGTAAAAATCGATTATTTTTACGAAGTACTTTGAAGTGAATGAAATACATGTCTTCGAAATTTAATTATTTTGCACCGAACAAACACCGCAACATTCCCTAAAATCAACCCAGTACACATTTAAACATTGCAAAAAAATATTTGAGTGTTTAAAGACGGAAGAATGATGTCGTTTTGCATGTGAGGCTCTCAAACCTGTTTAATGAAATGGTGCGTCAAATGACGATTTTAACGGAATTTGGTTACTTGCATATTTCTTTGAAATAAAAGGATATTTTGTCAAAAGAAAACCATCCAGTAGTTTCTGTCATGCCCTAGCCTATCTACCGTAAAAATATGAGCGAAATCGAATTTTCGACCCTTGCCGAGTTATTTTCCATATTTATGGACAGGGACTCTTAACATTGCTTTACTCTTCGGCCCAATACCCAGGGTCTTTTCAGAAAGCAGAAAGAAGCCAAAAGATCCAAAGAGAATATTCCGAAAGCGAGAAGACTGTGTTCCTTGTCGTGAATTAATAATGACAAGAAATAGTTTTCACTAGAGTTGCCACCTCACGTTAATTATATTTTCCAGAGAAGCTGTGCAATGTTAACAACAACACTGAGGTCTTAAGCTTATTTCTGTTGAGATTCTGATCTGTCTGCGTGTTGTGTTTTTCGATCGAGTCTGTCGTCTACCACGTGGCTGATACATGTCTTACAAATCAAGTTGTGGAAGGCAAAATTATTTCCAGTACTGCTCAATAACTTCAAAGAAATCAATGTCAGAAGCAAGGCACTTTTAAAAGGTTACGTTTGGATTAACCGTTCTTGAGGCCGCACAGAATACTCCCGAAGGACCTGCCGAAGCAACCTCGTGGAATAAATTACCCAGAGCACTTCGTGTGCTTGCTGAAAAATTACCCGCTACGCTTAGACTCGCCAAAGTTTGGTCAAATCGATTTTCTAACCTCTACAATATTTATATCCATTTCTTCATACACGCGCGGATTCTATGGTGCCTCCTCGGCTTTTCGGCTCTGCCCGCAAAGCCTGCCCAGGCAGTTACTTACGGTTTAGTCTGTAGACAATGGTTTAGGCTTGTTCTATAGCGTAACCCCATGCATTTTCCACAATGCAAGCGTATTTTCCTGGTGCGTTGTATGCCTATTTAAAATGAACTTCCTGAAAATATGGTTAACGCTGCAAAGATACAGACCTTCTGTCGCCGACCAAGAACCTTTTTATTCACATCACAATTTTTTAGAAGATTTAAATTGTAATTTTAAATTGTAATATTAGTTTTATAAATGTATTCTTAGATTCTTATATTTCTAATGTATAATTTAATCAATGCTATAGATAGATTTTTAGTATATATTTAATTAATTTTATATTTACAGGGCCCCTATGGAAACCAGCCTTCGAGTTGAATGGGCCACAATGACAATTATCTGAAAAAATTCCTATAATAAAATAATTCACTCAGTACTGAGAGTGAACATTAATCTTACCTGACGTTGAATTTCGATGTGTTTTCCGCGTTGAACCTTAAGAAAACCCGAATAAAATTAATTGAAAAGTGAATGGCGACATAACGGTTGCGTTTGGAACAAAAATACTTTTGCCTGCCGCAAAGTCAAACTTAAAAGAGATCACAACAATTTCATCTGATTCTACTACCAGTTACGTAGGGTATTTTTCTAGTTCTCCAATTAACAACTGTTGGCTGCCGGAAAACACTGCACCCTCCGGGAAAGAAATCCTTAGGAAAGACTCCCATGTAAAAAGGACCGGGGGGTGCTAGTCCTACCTTTCAGGGGTTAAAAAGGCGGTTTTGGTGTCCCTTAGGGTGTTCAGCCTGAAAAACGTGCACCGCAGGAGCTTTCGAGGTATCTTAAAGGGTATTGAACAGAAAAAGATATGAGGGGAGCTAATTCTCTATTTTCCAATTGCCCATAATTCACTCTGTTTGCCCCCCAAATTTTGCATAAACTATTGTTATGAAATGCTCTTGGGAATATGCAGACCTCCAAAGTGTATTTCACAACAATAGTTTATGCAAAATGTGGGGGCAAACAGAGTGAGTTATAGGGAATTGAAAAATAGAGAATGTACTGTTTTAGAATTGGTACCTCTTAGGGATGAAAAATTATTTCAAGCCACGCCCACAAAACAGAATCTTGGTACCTCTTAGGGGTTCTTTTAAAAATTTCCGACGAGGACCCCCCGTCCTTTTCATATGGTAGTCCCCCTCCGGAAAAAAATCCCTTGCGAGGAAGCAATTAATACAATGTAGCGACGGTAGAGCAGGCGTTGGTCCCCAACACTGGTAAAGTCAAAACTTGTCATCATCGAACTTTGTCAGCTGAAAGCGCGTTCTACAGCTTATATTAGGTTTTTAAGCTGACGAATTTTTAAACCGTGTTTAAAGATTAAATGTAAAAATGAAATGTAAATGTAAATTATTGAAACTCAAACGCGAGATTCGTTTATGAATTCAACAACTCTAGTGTGGCGTTCACCCACCCAGTTATGCCCAAGTGAAAAAACAAAATGTTTAGATCATTCTGTTTGAATGTTTCGAAATGGTTAGTGACCTCTTGCGCATACAATCATGCTTAAGAAAATAACCGACTGAATGTGTATCTCAGACCAAAACCGAGGTGATAACGAGGTGATCGTTTGAACGAGCTGCTAGTAAGGTCCAGGCCTACTTTAATATTATATTGTTAACTCACTTCCAACTAAAAGCTGCATACTGTAGAAGTTTCTTCCGCAGTCATTCTCAGCTACACACGTGTAAAATCCAACATCGTCTTTTTGAACCCTCTTTATCTTTAAATATTGGTTCGACTTGAGTCTCATCCTCGGATGGTCCGATGGACTAATTGTCTTGTTATTCTTTAGCCAAGACGTGATTACACCATTTTCTTTAACCCGGCAAGTAAGTCGAACATCCTTTCCTGCGATGGCATCAACAGTCTTAGGCACGTTTCCCGTCTTATCACGGATGTCAGGAACTGAAAGAAAAGAACACTGATAAGACATATATACATAGTAACTATTGTTTTAGAAGTCACAGGTTGAGGGTTCTTTAAATCTCATCTGTGGAATAGGCAAACCGCCTTTCATTTTCACTCCTATGCTTCTTTATGTTGAGCAGGTTTGTCTTGGGAGTTGACAATTTTACTTGTAAACGCATTTAATTCCAGACATAAAATCCCACAAAACAGTCTGGTTTAGAAAATTGAGTCAACCAGGATCCCGCAAAATGCTTGCCGAATCAAAAACTGGAATACAGAAACTTGACTGAGCTCTTGAGCTTCCTGTTCTTTCCTTCGTTCTTTCATTCCTTCCTTCCTACCACAGATGTCTGCCTACCGGTACATGCTTTCTTGCTTACCTTCTTATCTTGGGGCCATGTCACCCGGCGCTTATTTGAGCCACTTGAGCTCTAAAACGATACTAATCTGAAGAGCCTTACACGCATCGATGCAGCAGCCACCCGTAAAACGGTCGGCCCAGAAAACATGCCTTTGTAGGGCAGTGTTTTTCTTTTTGTGGCTACCTTAAACATTGAGGAAATGTCCGCCCGGGACAGTTTCGTCAGCGGGAGTCCAACTGTACTCGAGTTGGACAAAGACTAGTACCCGGATGTTATATATTTGATGTTAGCGTGAGGGAGGGTTGAATGCGAGTGAGTGAAACAAGACACAAGACAAATGTTATTGAATCTGGAAAGGGGATAATTCTTCAGTCGACCATTCCTGTAACTTCTCTTGTACCACAACTCTCCCTTGGGTCCAATCTTTGGGTCTTAAGCTCGCCCCAACCCCCCAATCTCACCACCTATCGTGAAAAAAAAAAAACACCACTTACACGCAAACACCGACTGGGTACGAGTCTGATTTCAGTCAGGAAACTGACAGTGAAATAGAAGAACAATGTAAGATCGGAAGTCACTGAATCATTTCTAGACTGACAGTAGTTTATTTCTTTTCCTTAGTTTTCCGAAAAAAAAAAAGCAAAGCGTCGGAAAAATTAAGCAACAAGCGGTGAAGTGGCGTGTCTTCCCATCTCTCTTTCCCCTTCTATTTCCTCCCTGGTTTTCTCAGTCATCTATTAGATTTCCACTCGCGCGAAGTAATCGAGAAAGGTCAATGAGAGACGTCAAGCAGCTCTTTCCTCTGGAAAAATAAAAATAGCGAGAGCCAAAAACCTGTAGTTTAAGGATCATATTGTTTACTTAAACTTTCGATGTTTTAGACGAAGAATATATTCAAAGCAACTGTTACAAACGCAAACGGAAACGGAAATGCGTCATGCTGAGCTCAGACGATAAAGTATCGCTATGGCATTTCCGCTGAAGAGAGAGTGGACAAGGAAATTTAAATATCACTGAGAATCTTCGGGTCGTCGCTTCCCGTATCTACCACCGTTTGGAGGGAAGAACAGCACAACATTCATCGGTTAATCTAGCTTACTCTACCTTGTCTGACATAATTTCTCTATAAACAGTAAATATACTACTCTATTCGCTATTGTGTCCACGCACGATACATTTAAATCAAAGTAGCAATTTTGACAAACCTTGTTGACTTCTCCCAAGGATTGATAAAAAATTATTGAAGATATTTGGTTTTCACATAGGTTAGATGTTGGAATATATTACGAAATAAACGGCTTTTCTAAAGTGTCTAAACAACTCGCTTTCATAAAAGCAATTGAGACCAAACGTTATCGCCATGGAAGCCACATGCGGTTCTCAACCGTAACTGCCTATTTTTTGGGGCTACCCATGGTACTTCAAACATGATAATATTTTCATTTTTTTAAGGAGTAGAAAGGCGCAAACGCTTAGTTAGGCAAACTTGACACCAAGCAATTAAAAAAAATTGGTTTGAAATTTGACAGCGATCGCGTTTCAAGCGAACAAAGACAACAAGCGAATGAGTTGCATGGTCTCCTAATTGCGCTTTTATCGATTAGAGGTTACCAAAAATGCCGGTTATCACCCTGGGCCGGGGCTCGTACAACTTCACAAGGGGTTTTGACTGGGCTTATAAACGGGGAAGTTATATCCGGGAAGGGCGAGGGGCTTTTTTGAACTTCCAAGGGAAACGGGAATTGGTTTGAAAAATTTGGTAGTTCGAGAAATCAGAGACAAAATTACATTGCTCGACTGACGGGAGGAAAACGACTTTTCGTTCTAGTCATCACTGAGGAAGTTCAAAGTCTCGAGGAGTCGAGAAATCTGGATTCCAGAAGGGGCTATAAGTAGCGGCTTACATTTAATAGGCTCCTGGGGAGGCTTGTAACACCGGAATTTTACGGTATATGCTTGGAAAATTGAGTAAATGCCCAGCAATCTGAGATTTTCAAAAGATTTTCTACGGAAAGGCTTTTAAAACCCCCTGAGAGTATAGTCTATGATTGTTTGGAAATGCCAAGCGACTCCAAAAATTATTTTAGTATTTTCCGAGCTTTAGCCGCACACAATCAGCGGCTCCCCAGGCCCAACCGGTTTTAATATCGAGTTCTAGCATGCTCATCAGCTCGGAAAATTTGTCAACAAGAAAATCAAAGGGAGTTTCGGAATCGCTTAGCATTTCCAAACCAACATAGATTTCTCTAAAAGGGTTGAATTGGACTTTTTGCTGAAAATCTGTTAAAATTTCGGACTGCCGGGCTTTAAGGTTCAACTGAGTATCATAGTTAACAAACCTGAGCATGGCTGTACTTCGTTTATTAGTACAAGAACCAGAACGACCACCGACGACGCCATTGACAAGAAACGTAGAATCATCGCTCCAGAATTGGACCTTGCATGAGCAGCTCAACTTCTTCCTGCTTGGAACTGAAGAAAGCGAACATCGAGAGTCGGGCGGTCAAATTTGAGTTCTACGTAACGATTACATACCACATCTGCTACATTTCTTTCTGATTTCAATCACAGTTCACAAAACAAAACAAGAACGCCACTATGTCACTGCTATGTTCTCCGGCTATACGTGAATCAGTTAGAAAGAATTGAGGCTAGAAATCCAGATAAGCACTGTAGTTCACAGTGTACTCTTATTACAAAGTCTTCTAGCCTACCTGTTAAAGGGCATGTAAACCCAAAAATACAAGTTTTTCTTATTCGACGCAAACAGCAACGAAGAAAACGAATTTGGCATTTATTTTGCTCGTTTCGGTTTCGTTAAGAAGAAAAACAGCTTTTACGAGAAAAAATCCACTTCCGGTGAAAACAATAGCCATCTGCCGTGACGTAAGCGGTGCAACACAAACATTGCGCAATAGGGATTCCATATGAGAATTCTATGGCGGATCGGGAAAGTGGGAGTAGCTCGGAGGATCTTTTATCGGATGACAGCGATTCAAATTTGGTGAATTTGTATGATAGTGTTGTAGAAAATTCAGTTGTAGCTGTGGAACAATCTGGGCCTCGTCCGTATCAATTTGAGCCACGAAGGGTCCGACAAAACGATCAACAAGGAGCCAGCCCAGAACCAGATGACAACAACTCAGACCTTCTTGGAAACACAGACTGGTATTTAATCATTTTGCAATTAAATTACATTTTTAGCAGATGAGCATGAATTGAAGCCGGCACATAGTCAGATTACCACACAGATAGAAGCTCACCAAGTTTTGCTGTAGTCTTTTACCCGACCTTTCTTGGGTGCATTAAAAGGTGCGAGTGTCAAGTATGTCAGCAAATGCCGACTGCTCACGAAAGTGTTTGCTGCGCTGAAATCGGACATGTCTGGCAAAAAGTAGAAAATGAGAGGCCAGAAATACAAATGAAATGTATTACCGAGCATCCAGGATTTCAGTCAACCTGTCTTGATGTTTGGGTGCTTGGAAACTACTTATTACGCATTCAGGCAGCAGCACGGCGCAGATCACACAGGAAACGAGTATGTTTACTTTTGTTTTAACTATCGCGGTTCAATTGTCAGATTTACCTCTGCCGTAACTGGTTTTATTTTAATACTATACTAGTGAAGATAGTTATTTCTCTGTATTTTTCGTGTAGGAGATTTCGATACATTGCCTATCGGCAGCTTGTTCGTTGGTGCTGGGGTTATCTTGGTAAACATGTCCGAGTTGCGCTGCCATCTTGTGCTGTAAACAAGATCCGAAGCACCTTTCCAGCCGATTTTGGCACCACGTATACTGGGTTGAAGCCACCGACCCTGTGAGGGATAAGAAGGTTGCTAATTTACATCATAATTATTGAAAATATGTTACAGCAATGGGCTTAACATATACAAAGACACAAACGTGGTTTGCCGTAATTACCTTTCTAGTTACTCAATGATGTGCAAAGCGTGACACATATTGCTCTGCTGCTGTTTCTTTGCAGGGTTTCTCAAGGGAAGCAGAGTGTTGCGAAGAATAGCAGATAAAGTGGTTGACTACTTACCCTATTAACCTCAAGCTTTTGAAGAGCTCTACTTCGTCTAGGCCTTTTATCGGCACTGTCAGCCATTTCCGGTTGTTCGCTGCCTTCATTTTGGATAGGCCGCTTTCGCTTGTCGCAAGAATTTGTTGCTGCTGGAGACTGTATCGTCGGTGCAGCACCAGAAAGTAAAGGACTTTGCTTTCTCAGCCCCATTTCTACGATGAAACTTTTTTCGTAACAATCCGGAGAAAAATGAATGTTGCAAATAACCGAATGCTCCGTCGGCTCTACGAAATCGGCCCTTTTCACTAGGCTCGATTTCCGCCTTGAACAAATTTTACCCACTGCCGCCTCAAATTAGCGTCTTTTGGAAACTTATGCATAGTATGGCCTGTTTTGTTCGAATTACTGCAAAACTGAACGACACAGCGTTTTACCATTATGAAGATGTGATGTTTTCCCACGAGAAACACCTCGCATGGGCACAAACATGGCGGAAACCTAATTTGCATAAGCTTATGACGTCAGCTGAAAACCAAGAATTTCTCAACGTGTTCAAGAAAGACCTTTGACTTCCCGTAACTAAAGGTCCACCCGTGACGTCATTTGCAAGATTGAGCAACTCAAGATGGCGGATGTTTAGAACTTTGAAGCGGTTTTTCAACGTAAAAACGGGCTAAAGTGAACAAAAGATCTACAGATTTGGCAGATGTCATGTATGTACTAAACGACTATGTGGTCCCCAAAATAGCATTTTTTGGGTTTACATTCCCTTTAACTCTCTAATTTAGTGTCAACACAGAACATCAGCGCCTTGTACAGGTACTTCGAAGTAACTGGACTGAGTGAGGGAAGCTGGCGGCTGACGTATGACTGACACTCCCGGCATACCTCTAACCCTTCGTGGTGTTCATGACCTTGTAAACAATTTTTCGCCAAGTTGTATTACAGCAAAAAAATACCACACGCAAACTCACGACATGAATTTGAATGACCTGAATTTACGTTCGCTTTCTTCATAAGCTTCACTGTGAGAGTACATCAACGCATTGAAATAGAAAGCCTCCTTCAAATCACGAACACTGAACATTCACACGTGAATCGATAAGAAACAACCCGGAAGTCCAGACAGGGCACTGTCCAAAGATAGATTTATTAAGGTCATTAAGTGTACAGATGAAAAGCTTCTCGGCGGCCTCGGGCGATAAACCTCTGTGTTGACACTGGAAGGGAGGCCAAAAGCTGATGGGGGTATCTTTTCGGTTTTCGAATGCCGGAAGTTGTTGGCGACGTACAGAACTAAAACTGGCTTCCGTTCCATTCTCTGGAGGACGGAACTTGTACTGGCGTTCTAGATAAAGCACCCCAAGCAGTAACCTCCCACGCAAACGTTCTTAGGCTTGTCACGCGTTCCTCCGAACGAACGTTCGTGGGGAGGAATGCGTGACAAGCCTAACAACGTCTGCGCGGGAGGCTATCCAAGCATACTACAGTCAACTCTTTCTTAACGGACACCTCTATAAGACGGACACCTAATGCTGGTCCCGACCGTTTCTCATAACCAAACTCTCTATAAGACGGACACCTCCATAAGACGGACAACGGACTATTTGAAATCGTCAACGGACACTTGTGAAGTGCTGAATGTGACATCTTTTTAGACTGACTTGGTGCCACGAAAGACAGTCCTGAGTCATAAGATGATTATGTTACCGTTTGTAGAATGTCTTGTTCAAAGTTTGGATTCTAGTTAACCCTTTAACTATTGATTGTAATACGACAAGAGATTCAATTTTATAAATATGTTTTAGTTCCTGTTTGAAGGTTTCGTTCAAGTAAATAACTTAAAACAAACTTTAAACAGACGCGTATTCACTGTGCACAGGTTCAGCATTATCTTAAAATTCCTGGGGTCATGTTACGTTGACTCTCTACAAGCCGGACACCTCTCTGAGACGGACAGCTGAGGCCGGTCCCGATGGTGTCCGTCTTAGAGAGAGTTGACTGTATTGATATACAAATGGTTCGTGTTCAGACGCTCTGAATATATTGAGCGCGTACAGCGAGAAAGCCCAGCGTCTAAGCCAGTTGGCCGAGCCGTTAGCCTGCATAGCAAGATGGAAATGGGCGACATCACGGAAAGCGAGGATCCAAAATCAACGGAAAAAAGTCGATTTGTTTGCGTAACTAATACCCAAAGATTCAAAAGAAAATATTTGCCCAAATTTCAGTTCCTTCATCACAACGTTTAGAAGAAACTTGTGTCCAAGAGATTACAATATTTAGCATGCATTTCCATGTTGGTGGAGGTGTGCGGCCTGCTTCCCAAAATCAACTGATGCCCTATTTATGACCAAAACGGCTGAAAAACTATACCTTTGGGGCCGCACATACCCCTTATAAGGGAGTACCTCCGGGCATGAAACTACGCGTACAAAATTTTTGGGACCGCTAAATAAATAGGAGTAATTACAATAGAAAACCCGGGACGATCAAAAAAAGGCCAAGCCCGTAGAAGAGAGGTCGCCGGTTAATAGGGTTTCTATTTACAGTATTTTACTGACAACAATTTCGGGACTTTGAGGGGTGGTCAATTAATAGAGGCTCGACCGTAAATCTAACTGGTCTAAAAAGATAACAATACAATTGACCCGCACTGTAAAGTAATCCACGCCAAGTGTATCGTACAAAAATAACTGAACACCTGTTGACAAGAAAAAGACCAAGAAAAAAAAAATAACAGAACAGAGTAGGACCGACCGACAAACCAACTTCTTTCAAGGCGAGTTATACAAGAAGTGTGAAAATCTCTCAAGAGAATTTAAATGTGATAATAGTAGTAAACTTTATTTGAGTGTCAATCGTTATCGTGTTTCTCACTTTAATTGGTGGCACTAATTACTTTTACAACTATAAAATCTGAACTACAATTCTTGTTGATTTAAAAATGTTATGTATACAAATTACAAAATCAAAATTAGAGAAAAATTACACAGGGTTTCTAGTAGATAACAGCACGTCCTCAATACCTAAAACACACTCGATTTCCTGTTAGCTTGTGCACAAGTAACAATTCTTGCACCCAGCATCTTCAATCCACGTCATCAAGTCTCTTTGCCGAATGTTGACCTATTTATACCTTTCTGTTAAAATCTGGTATCTGGTCTACTGCACTATAAGGTTACACAAATACATTGGGAGAAATAAATATGCACCTGAGAGAAAACGAGAAACAAAACCCAAGCCATATTAGAACAGACCAAACACCTTCTATAGGGCTAGTTTTATAAGAAATGTGAAAAAAACTTTGAAGAAAATTTATGTCTTGACCTCTTTATACGCTTCTGTTATAGTCTGGCACCACAACGTACTCATTTTGCACTTCGTACTTCGCTCGGAGAGAGTCGATCTCAGGTCGGCGACTATTCGCGGTCAACAAAGACGCACGAGCCTTCTTGGCCTGCCAGTAACATACACCGACCACAATTAACGCCAGAACAATCACGGCAGCCAACATTCCGATCAAGATATCAGGGTGCTGGATTTTACTGGCCCTAGCTGACTTCGTCCCAAGCTTCTCTTCTTTCTGAGCACTGACGGTCGGCATAACTGTTCAAAATAGTAAAATGTTCGGTTATCTTCGTTGTTTGCCGGACATTGATATCTTCGGAAAGTGGTCGGAAATCTTCGGAAAATCGTCAAAAACGCGTTATTAGTATGTTTAATATATAGAATCAGCTTAGCCTAAACGCGGAGCACCCGATTGCAATAATAACCATAAAGGGAAAAGAGGATTTGTTTTTCTTGGATCAGAAACTCAAAAATTATCAACTGAGAAAATGTAATTGTTCAACGTGTGGTTTAGCTATTTTTTCCGGTTAAAACTGAGCAACCAATACCCAATAAGCGTCACCAAGATTGATATATTACGTACGCAATATATCAGGGACTTTCCAAGCGATGATTGTGCGAAAAACATGTGAGAAGAAAAGTAAACAGCGCGCCAGGGATTAATTTGCGCTGAAATTTTGCCTTTGCACGTACTCCCTCGTTCTCTCCCAGAGTAATAACATGACTTGAGCCTGTGATTCAATCGAAAACCAGTACTTCAAACACGCGACCTTCATGAGCTCTGAGCCTGAGCCCGCTATATGGTCATGTGATACTGGCCAGCGGATACTTTGTTTTGACAGCTGTCAGTTAACGATGGATGCCTAGTATCAAAGATGTACCTATGGTAATGGTACTACTCTCTTATTTTTCAAGGTATTGGGCTTGGCGTGTGTACGTAGGTGCGGACAGTCACGTGACAACCAGAATTTTTTAGATCGATGGGTTACCAAATTTTCTAAGGTATGGGGCTCTGCTATAAAATATTCAAAATAACACGTGGTAGCTTGCAGATATGGAATTCTCTTCTTGTGATATCGAGTTGAACACTCGAAGAGAAATCCCAGATCTACGCGCGTCCATGTATTACTAGGGTATCTAAAAGATAGTAATGCTGCGGCACATTCTGTTGATAGTGACATATTTAATGCCGTGATTCAGCTATCTGCGCGTTTCAAGACTTAAATTAACTGTTATTTCTCAAAGTAGTGTTAAATCGTGGTGTCACTTAAAATCTGTCCTTGTATGCATCAACTTCATGCATGATGACGCATCGATGGCGAGGTGTGACAAAGGATCGAGACAAAAAAGCACATTGTTATCTGATATATGTTTGGACATAAAACGATACACATCAGCCTCCCCTTTACCAGATCGCGAAAATCGAAAGATGTGGAAATTGTAGGAGCAGAAATCTAACTTATAAATTCTGTACTGGTACGCATCAAATATCTCTAGAACTTGACAGACTGTGTCGAGAACGTGTTCATCGCGATGTGTGAAAATGCTCAAGCTTTAGCTTAAATTCATGTTTCGATGAAAAGGAATAGATTGCAGCATATATGAAATCAGCGTGTTCCACGGTTTTCGTTTGTTTTAATTATTCTACAGGCTTTAGTAACGACGATTTCTCTTCATTTAAGAATTCGACGAAGGAGGCGAGACTGCTGAGAAATGACATACTAAGATTAAGATGTCACAATTAATCGTCCAGATTTACAAACTTTCACATACCGCATAGCAAGAGTTGTAAAAGTCAAGCACGATCTCCTTCACATCGCTTTACAGGTAAATCAGAGCAAACTTTCTCAGTGGAATCCACGCGAAAAAGGACGACGGCTCGACGAGTATGACATCCTCTTGTTGTTCGAGGCGCAATGCACTCCGGTAAAAGTGGCGCAGTGCAGTCTGGTTAACTGCAATGCATTCTGGTAAAAAGTGATGAATTCGAGAATTCGTACCCCCTTCTATACATTCTTCTTAAATCCTGATTATGTCGCTGCTCGCTCGCTACGCTCGCTCCGCAGCAATTATTTTCTATCAACACTTCTGCTGTCAGTAGGAGTATCCAGCCGCGGGTAATGAGTTTTCAGCAGTAAAAGTTCAACTTGATTAATTGATGTTTGATTTTTGTACTTACCATTCGTGGCATTTTCGTTCCTCTGCGGGACATTTTGTTCTTGTTTGTCTGTTTAACATGATAAAAAGTAAATCAAACCATATGGATCGTATAATCGTGGGTAAAATATTTAGCCAAGAAAAACCTGCATCAGATTCTCATATTCACTCTTTGACTCAGGAAATTACATTAAAATGGAATAATCATTTCAGCTACGTAATGAACACCCAAACTTGGTTCTTTCCACATGCTTTCCGTAATCCTCTTTAATCTTGCCCAATTTTGGTCCGGGTAATGCGCTTGCGACTTCTTCACTGTTTCGTTTTTCTATTAATATTGCTTTACTCTTTGACCCATGCCTAGGATCTTCTCAGAAGGCAGAAAAAAGCCAAAAGAATTCCGAAAGTGAGAAAACTGTGCTACTTATTTAGAATTAGCAATGATTACTTACCGTTCAGTCTGTAAACAATGATGTAGGCCAGCTCCACGGCGTAACCCGCCGCATTTCCCACAATGCAAGTGTATTTTCCTTCGTCCTTCTTTGTTACATTAACCAAAGTCAGCTTCATTCCATGGAAATCAAACTTGTCGTTGGTTTGTGGCAAAACTAAATGTTGGTTTGAATCTTGTGCGTTCTGTTTGATAACTTCGTAGTGTGGATGTTCGATTGTACTGTTGGTCGTACCGTTTGAAGGAGATGAATACCATCGCAGCCACTGGAAATGAGACATCGAATCACTTAACGCTTTACACAATAAAGTGGCGTTTTCGCCCTCATAAACCGTCACGTTATCCATCGGCAGAACCACTGGCTCAGCTCTAGCTCGTTCTAAGAGAGTTAAAGAGGTTAACTTTAATGTCACGTACCTTTGAACTTGTAACTTAAAAGCGAAAATGAATTACTACACTCTTGGTGCTCACTATCAGTAATATAGCGGGCACCGCCCTTAAAAGCGGCAAAAGCAATAACTATAATGCTTGTCAAACTAGAAACAAAAAAGTGGCCATGGGTAATGTAATAACCTGACTAGTAAAGTAATCATAACAGGAGAGGATGAAGGCTGAGAGAGCCAGTTAAGCTCGAGTCATTCCCAAGATAACCCCTTTCGAGTAATTTTTAGCCATGATACCCAGTTTTCCCGGGGTAATGTTATACACTGGACTTGTTTTTTCATTTTTTCAACCTCCACGAAATTTGGTAAGAAATAGTAGCTCAAAGACACACGGGAAAGACAGCTAAGGGAAGTGACAGACCACTTATAGTCTATCCAGAACGTAAATCTTACCATGAACATCCACATAATAAGTATGGTTGATCCATCCATACGCGTTGCTCACATTACAGGTATACTTCCCGGTGTCAGTCGGTACTAAGTCCTTCATATTTAGCAAGAGTGTAAACCGACCCAAGTAGATTCTGCTTCCACCTTTTCTCTCCAGAAACCGCGTCCCGTCTTTATACCATGTCACGGTAGGACGGGGATGCCCATCAGCAGAACAGTCCAGCTTCACTGAGTTGCCGACTGGTACTGTCAGGACGCTGTGTGATAGTCTATGAGGTGGAACTGTGAATTTCGGAGCAGCTGACGAGTAGTGAATAACCTCGATTAGTAGAATCCTACTAGTACACTTATGCAAATGCAGACATCTGATTGGCCGAGTTAGCGCACACTACCAGGCATTAGTGTGAGCAGTCTATTTCGAATTCGTGCATGACTGGTGCGTTGTATGCCTATTTAAAATGAACTTCCTGAAAATATGGTTAACGCTGCAAACATACAGACCTTCTGCCGCCGACCAAGAACCTTTCTATTCACATCACAATTTTTTAGAAGATTTAAATTGTAATTTTAAATTGTAATATTAGTTTTATAAATGTATTCTTAGATTCTTATATTTCTAATGTATAATTTAATCAATGCTGTAGATAGATTTTTAGTATATATTTAATTAATTTTATATTTACAGGGGCCCCTATGGATACCAGCCTTCGAGTTGAATGGGCCACAATGACAATTATCTGAAAAAATTGCTATAATAAAATAATTCACTCAGAACTGAGAGAGAACATTAATCTTACCTGACGTTGAATTTCGATGTGTTTTCCGCGTTGGACTTTAAGAAAACCCGAATAAAATTAATTGAAAAGTGAATGGCGACATAACGGTTGCGTTTGGAACAAAAATACTTTTGCCTGCCGCAAAATCAAGCTTAAAAGAGATCACAACAATTTCATCTGATTCTAGAGCCAGTTACGTAGGGTATTTTTCTAGTTCTCCAATTAACAACTGTTGGCTGCCGGAAACACTGCACCCTCCGGGAAAGAAATCCTTAGGAAAAGACTCCCATGTAAAAAGGACCGGGGGGGTGCTCGTCCTACCTTTCAGGGGTTAAAAAGGCGGTCTTGGTATCCCTTAGGGTGTTCAGCCTCAAAAACGTTCACCGCAGGAGCTTTCGAGGTATCTTAAAGGGTATTGAACAGAAAAAGATATGAGGGGAGCTAATTCTCTATTTTCCAATTGCCCATAATTCACTCTGTTTGCCCCCCAAATTTTGCATAAACTATTGTTATGAAATGCTCTTGGGAATATGCAGACCTCCCAAGTGTATTTCACAACAATAGTTTATGCAAAATGTGGGGGCAAACAGAGTGAGTTATAGGGAATTGAAAAATAGAGAATGTACTGTTTTAGAATTGGTACCTCTTAGGGATGAAAAATTATTTCAAGCCACGCCCACAAAACAGAATCTTGGTACCTCTTAGGGGTTCTTTTAATAATTTCCGACGAGGACCACCCGTCCTTTTCATATGGTAGTCCCCCTCCGGAAAAAAATCCCTTGCAAGGAAGCAATTAATACAATGTAGCGACGGTAGAGCAGGCGTTGGTCCCCAATACTGGTAAAGTCAAAACTTGTCATCATCGAACTTTGTCAGCTGAAAGCGCGTTCTACAGCTTATATTAGGCTTTTAAGCTGACGAATTTTTAAACCGTGTTTAAAGATTAAATGTAAAAATGAAATGTAAATGTAAATTATTGAAACTCAAACGCGGGATTCGTTAATGAATTCAACAACTCTAGTGTGGCGTTCACCCACCCAGTTATGCCCAAGTGAAAAAACA
Organism: Orbicella faveolata; assembly: GCF_042242905.1. Lineage (NCBI taxonomy): Eukaryota > Metazoa > Cnidaria > Anthozoa > Scleractinia > Merulinidae > Orbicella > Orbicella faveolata. The sequence continues at coordinate 15,162,643 of NW_028301536.1, read as the reverse complement.
AAATGTTTAGATCATTCTGTTTGAATGTTTCGAAATGGTTAGTGACCTCTTGCGCATACAATCATGCTTAAGAAAATAACCGACTGAATGTGTATCTCAGACCAAAACCGAGGTGATAACGAGGTGATCGTTTGAACGAGCTGCTAGTAAGGTCCAGGCCTACTTTAATATTATATTGTTAACTCACTTCCAACTAAAAGCTGCATACTGTAGAAGTTTCTTCCGCAGTCATTCTCAGCTACACACGTGTAAAATCCAACATCGTCTTTTTGAACCCTCTTTATCTTTAAATATTGGTTCGACTTGAGTCTCATCCTCGGATGGTCCGATGGACTAATTGTCTTGTTATTCTTTAGCCAAGACGTGATTACACCATTTTCTTTAACCCGGCAAGTAAGTCGAACATCCTTTCCTGCGATGACGTCAACAGTCTTAGGCACGTTTCCCGTCTTATCACGGATGTCAGGAACTGAAAGAAAACAACACTGATAAGACATATATACATAGTAACTATTGTTTTAGAAGTCACAGGTTGAGGGTTCTTTAAATCTCGTCTGTGGAATAGGCAAACCGCCTTTCATTTTCACTCCTATGCTTCTTTATGTTGAGCAGGTTTGTCTTGGGAGTTGACAATTTTACTTGTAAACGCATTTAATTCCAGACATAAAATCCCACAAAACAGTCTGGTTTAGAAAATTGAGTCAACCAGGATCCCGCAAAATGCTTGCCGAATCAAAAACTGGAATACAGAAACTTGACTGAGCTCTTGAGCTCCTGTTCTTTCCTTCGTTCCTTCATTCCTTCCTTCCTACCACAGATGTCTGCCTACCGGTACTTGCTTTCTTGCTTACCTTCTTATCTTGGGGCCATGTCACCCGGCGCTTATTTGAGCCACTTGAGCTCTAAAACGACACTTATCTGAAGAGCCTTACACGCATCGATGCAGCAGCCACCCGTAAAACGGTCGGCCCAGAAAACATGCCTTTGTAGGGCAGTGTTTTTCTTTTTGTGGCTATCTTAAACATTGAGGAAATGTCCACCCGGGACAGTTTCGTCAGCAGGAGTCCAACTGTACTCGAGTTGGACACAGACTAGTACCCGGATGTCATATATTTGATGTTAGCGTGAGGGAGGGTTGAATGCGAGTGAGTGAAACAAGGCACAAGACAAATGTTATTGAATCTGGAAAGGGGATAATTCTTCAGTCGACCATTCCTGTAACTTCTCTTGTACCACAACTCTCCCTTGGGTCCAATCTTTGGGTCTTAAGCTCGCCCCAACCCCCCAATTTCACCACCTATCGTGAAAAAAAAAACACCACTTACACGCAAACACCGACTGGGTACGAGTCTGATTTCAGTCAGGAAACTGACAGTGAAATAGAAGAACAATGTAAGATCGGAAGTTACTGCATCATTTCTAGACTGACAGTAGTTTATTTCTTTTCCTTAGTTTTCCGAAAAAAAAAAAAGCAAAGCGTCGGAAAAATTAAGCAACAAGCGGTGAAGTGGCGTGTCTTCCCATCTCTCTTTCCCCTTCTATTTCCTCCCTGGTTTTCTCAGTCATCTATTAGATTTCCACTCGCGCGAAGTAATCGAGAAAGGTCAATGAGAGACGTCAAGCAGTTCTTTCCTCTGGAAAAATAAAAATAGCGAGAGCCAAAAACCTGTAGTTTAAGGATCATATTGTTTACTTAAACTTTCGATGTTTTAGACAAAGAATATATTCAAAGCAACTGTTACAAACGCAAACGGAAACGGAAATGCGTCATGCTGAGCTCAGACGATAAAGTATCGCTATGGCATTTCCGCTGAAGAGAGAGTGGACAAGGAAATTTAAATATCACTGAGAATCTTCGGGTCGTCGCTTCCCGTATCTACCACCGTTTGGAGGGAAGAACAGCACAACATTCATCGGTTAATCTAGCTTACTCTACCTTACCTGACATAATTTCTCTATAAGCAGTAAATATACTACTCTATTCGCTATTGTGTCCACGCACGATACATTTAAATCAAAGTAGCAATTTTGACAAACCTTGTTGACTTCTCCCAAGGATTGATAAAAAATTATTGAAGATATTTGGTTTTCACATAGGTTAGATGTTGGAATATATTACGAAATAAACGGCTTTTCTAAGGTGTCTTAACAACTCGCTTTCATAAAAGCAATTGAGACCAAACGTTATCGCCATGGAAGCCACATGCGGTTCTCAACCGTAACTGCCTACTTTTTGGGGTTACCCATGGTACTTCAAACATGATAACATTTTCATTTTTTAAGGAGTAGAAAGGCGCAAACGCTTAGTTAGGCAAAATTGACACCAAGCAATTAAAAAAAATTGGTTTGAAATTTGACAGCGATCGCGTTTCAAGCGAACAAAGACAACAAGCGAATGAGTTGCATGGTCTCCTAATTGCGCTTTTATCGATTAGAGGTTACCAAAAATGCCGGTTATCACCCTGGACCGGGACTCGTACAACTTCACAAGAGGTTTTGACTGGGCTTATAAACGGGAAAGTTATATCCGGGAAGGGCGAGGGGCTTTTTTGAACTTCCAAGGGAAACGGGAATTGGTTTGAAAAATTTGGTAGTTCGAGAAATCAAAGACAAAATTACATTGCTCGACTGACGGGAGGAAAACGACTTTTCGTTCTAGTCATCACTGAGGAAGTTCAAAGTCTCGAGGAGTCGAGAAATCTGGATTCCAGAAGGGGCTATAAGTAGCGGCTTACATTTAATAGGCTCCTGGGGAGGCTTATAACACCGGAATTTTACGGTATATGCTTGGGAAATTGAGTAAATGTCCAGCAATCTGAGATTTTCAAAAGATTTTCTACGGAAAGGCTTTTAAAACCCCCTGAGAGTATAGTCTATGATTGTTTGGAAATGCCAAGCGACTCCAAAAATTATTTTAGTATTTTCCGAGCTTTAGCCGCACACAATCAGCGGCTCCCCAGGCCCAACCGGTTTTAATATCGAGTTCTAGCATGCTCATCAGCTCGGAAAATTTGTCAACAAGAAAATCAAAGGGAGTTTCGGAATCGCTTAGCATTTCCAAACCAAGATAGATTTCTCTAAAAGGGTTGAATTGGACTTTTTGCTGAAAATCTGTTAAAATTTCGGACTGCCGGGCTTTAAGGTTCAACTGAGTATCATAGTTAACAAACCTGAGCATGGCTGTGCTTCGTTTATTAGTACAAGAACCAGAACGGCCACCGACGACGCCATTGACAAGAAACGAAGAATCATCGCACCAGAATTGGACCTTGCATGAGCAGCTCAACTTCTTCCTGCTTGGAATGAAGAAAGCGAACATCGAGAGTCGGGCGGTCAAATTTGAGTTCTACATAACGATTACAGACCACATCTGCTACATCTCTTTCTGATTTCAATCAAGTTCACAAAACGAAACAAGAACGCCACTATGTCACTGCTATGTTCTCCGGCTATACGTGAATCAATTAGAAAGAATTGAAGCTAGAAATCCAGATTAGCACCGTAGTTCACAATGTACTCTTATTACAAAGTCTTCTAGCCTACCTGTTAAGTCTGTAATTTAGTGTCAACACAGAACATCAGCGCCTTGTACAGGTACTTCGAAGTAACAGGACTGAGTGAGGGAAGCTGGCGGCTGACGTATGACTGGCACTTCCGGCATATCTCTAACCCTTCGTGGTGTTCATGACCTTGTAAACAATTTTTCGCCAAGTTGTATTACAGCAAAAAAATACCACACGCAAACTCACGACATGAATTTGAATGACCTGAATTTACGTTCGCTTTCTTCATAAGCTTCACTGTGAGAGTACATCAACGCATTGAAATAGAAAGCCTCCTTCAAATCACGAACACTGAACATTCATACGTGAATCGATAAGAAACAAGCCGGAAGTCCAGACAGGCCACTGTCCAAAGATAGATTTATTAAGGTCATTAAGTGTACAGATGAAAAGCTTCTCGGCGGCCTCGGGCGATAAACCTCTGTGTTGACACTGGAAGGGAGGCCAAAAGCTGATGGGGGTATCTTTTCGGTTTTCGAATGCCGGAAGTTGTTGGCGACGTATAGAACTAAAACTGGCTTCCGTTCCATTCTCTGGAGGACGGAACTTGTACTGGCGTTCTAGATAAAGCACCCCAAGCAGTAACCTCCCACGCAAACGTTCTTAGGCTTGTCACGCGTTCCTCCGAACGAACGTTCGTGGGGAGGAACGCGTGACAAGCCTAACAACGTCTGCGCGGGAGACTATCCAAGCATACTACAGTCAACTCTTTCTTAACGGACACCTCTATAAGACGGACACCTAATGCTGGTCCCGGCCGTTTCTCATGACCAAACTCTCTATAAGACGGACACCTCCATAAGACGGACAACGGACAATTTGAAATCGTCAACGGACACTTGTGAAGTGCTGAATGTGACATCTTTTTAGACTGACTTGGTGCCACGAAAGACAGTCCTGAGTCATAAGATGATTATGTTACCGTTTGCAGAATGTACTGTTCACAGTTTGGATTCTAGTTAACCCCTTAACTATTGATTGTAATACGACAAGAGATTCAATTTTATAAATATGTTTTAGTTCCGGTTTGAAGGTTTCGTTCAAGTAAATAACTTAAAACAAACTTTAAACAGACGCGTATTCAGTGTGCACAGGTTATCTTAAAATTCCTGGGATCCTGTTAAGTCGACTCTCGACAAGTCGGACACCTCTCTGAGACGGATAGCTAAGGCCGGTTCCGATGGTGTCCGTCTTAGAGAGAGTTGACTGTATTGATATACAAATGGTTCGTGTTCGGACGCTATGAATAGATTGAGCGCGTACAGCGAGAGAGCCCAGCATCTAAGCCAGTTAGGCAAGCCGTTAGCCTGCATAGCAAGATGGAAATGGGCGACATCAGACAAAGCAAGGATCCAAAATCAACGGAAAAAAGTCGATTTGTTTGCATAACTAATATCCAAAGATTCAAAAGAAAATATTTGCCCAAATTTCAGTTCCTTCTTCATCACAACGTTTAGAAGAAAATTGTCTCCAAAAGATTACAATATTTAGCATGTATTTCCATGTTGGTGGGTGTGCGGCCCGCTTCCCAAAATTGACTGATGCCCTATTTATGACCAAAACGGCTAAAACACCATACCCTTTGGGGCCGCACATACCCCTTACGAGGGAGTACCATCCGGGCATCAAACTACGCGTACAAAATTTTTGGGATCGCTTAATAAATAGGAGTAATTACAATAGAAAACCCGGGACGACCAAAAAATGGCCGAGCCCATACAAGAGAGGTCGCCGGTTAATAGGGTTTCTATTTACAGTATTTTACTGACAACAATTTCGGGACTTTGAGGGGTGGTCAATTAATAGAGGCTCGACCGTAAATCTAACTGGTCTAAAAAGATAATTGATCCGCATTGTAAGTAACCCACGCCAAGTGTATCGTGCAAAAATAACTGAACACCTGTTGACAAGAAAAAGACCACGATAAAAAAAATAACAGAACAGATTAGGACCGATCGACAAACTAACTTCTTTCAAGGCGAGTTATACAAGAAGTGTGAAAATCTCTGAAGAGAATTTGAAAGTAATAATAGTAGTAAACTTTATTTGAGTGTTAATCGTTATAGTGTTTCTCACATCAATTGGTGGCACTAACTACTTTCACAACTATAAAATTTTGAACTACAATTCTTGTTGATTTAAAAATGTTATGTATACAAATTACAAAATCAAAATGAGAGAAAAATTACACAGGGTTTCTAGTAGATAAAAGCCCGCTTCAATACCTAAAACACACTCGATTTCCTGTTAGCTTGCGCACAAGTAACAATTCTTGCACCCAGCATCTTCAATCCACGTCATCAAGTCTCTTTGCCGAATGTTGACCTATTTATACCTTTCTGTTAAAATCTGGTATCTGGTCTACTGCACTATAAGGTTACACAAATACATTGGGAGAAATAAATATACACCTGAGAGAAAACGAGAAACAAAACCCAAGCCATATTAGAACAGACGAAACAACTTCTATAGGGCTAGTTATACAAGAAATGTGAAAAAACTTTGAAAATTTATGTCTTGACCTCTTTATACGCTTCTGTTATAGTCTGGCACCACAACGTACTCATTTTGCACTTCGTACTTCGCTCGGAGAGAGTCGATCTCAGGTCGGCGACTCTTCGCGGTCAACAAAGACGCATTAGCCTTCTTGGCCCGCCAGTAACATAAACCGGCCACAATTAACGCCAGAACAATCACGCCAGCCAACATTCCGATCAAGATATCAGGGTGCTGGATTTTACTGGCCCTAGCTGACTTCTTCCCAAGCTTCTCTTCTTTCTGAACATTGACGCTCGGCATAACTGTTCAAAATAGTAAAATGTTCGGTTATCTTCGTTGTTTTCCGGACATTGATATCTTCGGAAAGTGGTCGGAAATCTTCGGAAAATCGTCAAAAACGCGTTATTAGTATGTTTAATATATAGAATCAGCTTAGTCTAAACGCGGAGCACCTGATTGCAATAATAACCATAAAGGGAAAAGAGGATTTGTTTTTTTTGGATCAGAAACTCAAAAATTATCAACTGAGAGCATGTAATTGTTCATCGTGTGGTTTAGCTATTTTTTCCGGTTAAAACTGAACAACCAATACCCAATAAGCGTAACCAAGATTGATATATTACGTACGCAATACATCAGGGACTTTCCAAGCGATGATTGTGCGAAAAACATGTGAGAAGAAAAGTAAACAACGCGCCAGGGGTTAATTTGCGCTGAAATTTTGCCTTTGCACGTACTCCCTCGTTCTCCCCCAGAGTAATAGCATGACTTGAGCCTGTGATTCAATCGAAAACCAGTCCTTAAAACACGCGACTTTCATGAGCTCTGAGCCTGAGCCCGCTATATGGTCACGTGATACTTGTCAGCGGATACCTTGTTTTGACAGCTGTCAGTTAACGATGGATGCCTAGTATCAAAGATGTACCTATGGTAATGGTACTACTCTCTTATTTTTCAAGGTATTGGGCTTGGCGTGTGTACGTAGGTGCGGACAGTCACGTGACAACCAGAATTTTTTAGATCGATGGGTTACCAAATTTTCTAAGGTATGGGGCTCTGCTATAAAATATTCAAAATAACACGTGGTAGCTTGCAGATATGGAATTCTCTTCTTGTGATATCGAGTTGAACACTCGAAGAGAAATCCCAGATCTACGCGCGTCCATGTATTATTATTTTCTATCAACACTTCTGCTGTCAGTAGGAGTATCCAGCCGCGGGTAATGAGTTTTCAGCAGCAAAAGTTCAACTTGACTAATTGGTGTTTGATTTTGTACTTACCATTCGTGGCATTTTCGTTCTTCTGCGGGACATTTTGTTCTTGTTTGTCTGTTTAACATGATAAAAAGTAAATCAAACTATATGGATTGTATCATCGTGGGTAAAATATTTAGCCAAGAAAAACCTTCATCAGATTCTCATATTCACTCTTTGAGTCAGGAAATTACATTAAAATGGAATAATCATTTCAGCTACGTAATGAACACCCAAACTTGGTTCTTTCCACATGCTTTCCGTAATCCTCTTTAATCTTGCCCAATTTTGGTCCGAGTAATGCGCTTGCGACTTCTTCACTGTTTCGTTTTTCTATTAATATTGCTTTACTCTTTGACCCATGCCTGGGATCTTCTCAGAAGGCAGAAAAAAGCCAAAAGAATTCCGAAAGTGAGAAAACTGTGCTACTCATTTAGAATTAGCAATGATTACTTACCGTTCAGTCTGTGAACAATGACGTAGGCCAGCTCCACGGCGTAACCCGCCGCATTTCCCACAATGCAAGTGTATTTTCCTTCGTCCTTCTTTGTTACATTAACCAAAGTCAGCTTCATTCCATGGAAATCAAACTTGTCGTTGGTTTGTGGCAAAACTAAATGTTGGTTTGAATCTTGTGCGTTCTGTTTGATAACTTCGTAGTGTGGATGTTCGATTGTACTGTTGGTCGTACCGTTTGAAGGAGATGAATACCATCGCAGCCACTGGAAATGAGGCATCGAATCACTTAACGCTTTACACAATAAAGTGGCGTTTTCGCCCTCATAAACCGTCACGTTATTCATCGGCAGAACCACTGGCTCAGCTCTAGCTCGTTCTAAGAGAGTTAAAGAGGCTAACGTTAATATCACATACCTTTGAACTTGTAACTTAAAAGCGAAAATGAATTACTACACTCTTGGTGATCACTATCAGTAATATAGCGGGCACCACCCTTAAAAGCTTCAAAAGCAATAACTATAACGCTTGTAAAACTAGAGACAAAAAAGTGGCCATGAGTAATGTAATAAACTGACTAGCAAAGTACTCATAACAGGAGAGGATGAAAGCTAAGAGAGCCAGTTAGCCTCATTCCCAAGATAATCCCTTTCGAGTAATTTTTAGCCATGATACCCAGTTTTGCCGGGGTAATGTTATACACTGGACTTGTTTTTTCATTTTTTCAACCTCCACGAAATTTGGTAAGAAATAGTAGCTCAAAGACACACGGGAAAGAGAGCTAAGGGAAATGACAGATCACTTATAGTCTATCCAGAACGTAAATCTTACCATGAACATCCACATAATAAGCATGGTTGATCCATCCATACGCGTTGCTCACATTACAGGTATACTTCCCGGTGTCAGTTGGTAGCAAGTCCTTCATTTTTAGCATGAGCGTCCACGGACGCAGTCTCCTGCCACCTTTTCTCTCCAGAAACCGCGCCCCGTCTTTATACCATGTCACGGTAGGACGGGGATGCCCATCAGCAGAACAGTCCAGCTTCACTGAGTTGCCGACTGGTGCTGTAAGGACGCTACGCGATAGCTTATCCGGTGGTACTGTGAATTTCGGAGCAGCTGACAAGCAGTGAATAACCACGATTAGTAGAATCTTACTAGTATACTAATTATTAATTATTAGATAAGTATTTTGTAGTTAGGTGTCCCGAATTAGTGTACATTGTATGCTATCGACTTCGACACATTAATAAAGTTTGTATCTTATCTTATCAAATGGCGAAATCTGATTGGCTTCGTTATCATACACTATAAGCAAATCGTGTGAGTGGTCTATTCCGAATTCCTGCATAACTGATTTGCCCTTAAACTAATAACTTTTACTTTCTAGCCTAAATCTACACACCACCCAAACAATTCCTAAGAAATATTTTTTTAGATTTGATCAAAAGGTATTTTTTCACGGTTTTCTATATTTTTGCCCCACACCCGCGCTGCTTATTATAAAGCCGAAGGGCTTAAGTGAAGTATGGATAAAGGATTTAACTTTAAATTATCACTGTGCGATGCCTTTAAAACAAAAACCCTATTCGCATCTTCTTGTCCCCTCCAACGTATCGATATTTCTGGCATTTTGTTCCACATTTTCTTCTAAACTTAAGGAAATTTCTCTCGAATTCAACTTTTGTGCTTTCACGGTCTAAAGTCATGTGTTCAAGTATAAGAAACGAAACAAACCAAAAAAGAAACGCGGATATTGAAGATTAGAGACGGATTTCAAGCAGTTCTCCCAATGAGGTTGACTATTTCTGCGACATTTGCTATCCGTTAGGTGGCCCCGTTAAAGAAAATTTATTGTATGGCTAGCTCCTTGAGCGGGCAAGATGAATTAAATCCTGCGCTGTGATTGGCTACCCGAGCGGGCATGATGGAGTTATCTTGCCCGCTCGGGACTACCCGCCGTGTCCCGCAAGAAAAATTTCCCCGAAAGCCACATAATAAATCCTTAATTGACCAAGCTTGTTCGGTCAACATGGCTGGATATTGGCCTCGTTCTTCTTCTTCCTCGTTCTTCGATCCATAAACACGCAGAAAAAAAAAGAACGTGGCCAATATCCAGCCATCTTGACCGAACAAGTTTGATCAATAACCCATATATCTTGGCAAGGTTTGATCCGTCAATAATTTGCTTTGATTGAAAAATAGAGTGGCGGATCCCAGAAAGAGGTCGAGTGGCCTAGGTCCACACCCTATAATTTGAGGAAAAACGGAGAGGCGAAGAATTTTCAGACCGGTACTCCGAAAGTGAGAAAACTGTGCTACTCATCAGTTCAGAATTAGCAATGATTACTTACCGTTCAGTCTGTGAACAATGATGTAGGCTTGTTCAACGGCGTAACCCACCGCATTTCCCACAATGCAAGTGTATTTTCCTTCGTCCTTCTTTGTTACATTAACCAAAGTCAGCTTCATTCCATGGAAATCAAACTTGTTGTTGGTTTGTGGCAAAACTAAATGTTGGTTTGAATCTTGTGCGTTCTGTTTGATAACTTCGTAGTGTGGATGTTCGATTGTACTGTTGGTCGTACCGTTTGAAGGAGATGAATACCATCGCAGCCACTGGAAATGAGGCATCGAATCACTTAACGCTATACACAATAAAGTGGCGTTTTCGCCCTCATAAACCGTCACGTTATCCATCGGCTGAACCACTGGCTCAGCTCTAGCTCGTTCTAAGAGAGTTAAAGAGGCTAACGTTAATATCACATACCTTTGAACTTGTAACTTAAAAGCGAAAATGAATTACTACACTCTTGGTGATCACTATCAGTAATATAGCGGGCACCACCCTTAAAAGCTTCAAAAGCAATAACTATAACGCTTGTAAAACTAGAGACAAAAAAGTGGCCATGAGTAATGTAATAAACTGACTAGCAAAGTACTCATAACAGGAGAGGATGAAAGCTAAGAGAGCCAGTTAGCCTCATTCCCAAGATAATCCCTTTCGAGTAATTTTTAGCCATGATACCCAGTTTTGCCGGGGTAATGTTATACACTGGACGTTGTTTTTTCATTTTTTCAACCTCCACGAAATTTGGTAAGAAATAGTAGCTCAAAGACACACGGGAAAGAGAGCTAAGGGAAATGACAGATCACTTATAGTCTATCCAGAACGTAAATCTTACCATGAACATCCACATAATAAGCATGGTTGATCCATCCATACGCGTTGCTCACATTACAGGTATACTTCCCGGTGTCAGTTGGTAGCAAGTCCTTCATTTTTAGCATGAGCGTCCACGGACGCAGTCTCCTGCCACCTTTTCTCTCCAGAAACCGCGCCCCGTCTTTATACCATGTCACGGTAGGACGGGGATGCCCATCAGCAGAACAGTCCAGCTTCACTGAGTTGCCGACTGGTGCTGTAAGGACGCTACGCGATAGCTTATCCGGTGGTACTGTGAATTTCGGAGCAGCTGACAAGCAGTGAATAACCACGATTAGTAGAATCTTACTAGTATACTAATTATTAATTATTAGATAAGTATTTTGTAGTTAGGTGTCCCGAATTAGTGTACATTGTATGCTATCGACTTCGACACATTAATAAAGTTTGTATCTTATCTTATCAAATGGCGAAATCTGATTGGCTTCGTTATCATACACTATAAGCAAATCGTGTGAGTGGTCTATTCCGAATTCCTGCATAACTGATTTGCCCTTAAACTAATAACTTTTACTTTCTAGCCTAAATCTACACACCACCCAAACAATTCCTAAGAAATATTTTTTTAGATTTGATCAAAAGGTATTTTTTCACGGTTTTCTATATTTTTGCCCCACACCCGCGCTGCTTATTATAAAGCCGAAGGGCTTAAGTGAAGTATGGATAAAGGATTTAACTTTAAATTATCACTGTGCGATGCCTTTAAAACAAAAACCCTATTCGCATCTTCTTGTCCCCTCCAACGTATCGATATTTCTGGCATTTTGTTCCACATTTTCTTCTAAACTTAAGGAAATTTCTCTCGAATTCAACTTTTGTGCTTTCACGGTCTAAAGTCATGTGTTCAAGTATAAGAAACGAAACAAACCAAAAAAGAAACGCGGATATTGAAGATTAGAGACGGATTTCAAGCAGTTCTCCCAATGAGGTTGACTATTTCTGCGACATTTGCTATCCGTTAGGTGGCCCCGTTAAAGAAAATTTATTGTATGGCTAGCTCCTTGAGCGGGCAAGATGAATTAAATCCTGCGCTGTGATTGGCTACCCGAGCGGGCATGATGGAGTTATCTTGCCCGCTCGGGACTACCCGCCGTGTCCCGCAAGAAAAATTTCCCCGAAAGCCACATAATAAATCCTTAATTGACCAAGCTTGTTCGGTCAACATGGCTGGATATTGGCCTCGTTCTTCTTCTTCCTCGTTCTTCGATCCATAAACACGCAGAAAAAAAAAGAACGTGGCCAATATCCAGCCATCTTGACCGAACAAGTTTGATCAATAACCCATATATCTTGGCAAGGTTTGATCCGTCAATAATTTGCTTTGATTGAAAAATAGAGTGGCGGATCCCAGAAAGAGGTCGAGTGGCCTAGGTCCACACCCTATAATTTGAGGAAAAACGGAGAGGCGAAGAATTTTCAGACCGGTACTCCGAAAGTGAGAAAACTGTGCTACTCATCAGTTCAGAATTAGCAATGATTACTTACCGTTCAGTCTGTGAACAATGATGTAGGCTTGTTCAACGGCGTAACCCACCGCATTTCCCACAATGCAAGTGTATTTTCCTTCGTCCTTCTTTGTTACATTAACCAAAGTCAGCTTCATTCCATGGAAATCAAACTTGTTGTTGGTTTGTGGCAAAACTAAATGATCGTTTGAATCTTGTGCGTTCTGTTTGATAACTTCGTAGTGTGGATGTTCGATTGTACTGTTGGTCGTACCGTTTGAAGGAGATGAATACCATCGCAGCCACTGGAAATGAGGCATCGAATCACTTAACGCTATACACAATAAAGTGGCGTTTTCGCCCTCATAAACCGTCACGTTATCCATCGGCTGAACCACTGGCTCAGCTCTAGCTCGTTCTAAGAGAGTTAAAGAGGCTAACGTTAATATCACATACCTTTGAACTTGTAACTTAAAAGCGAAAATGAATTACTACACTCTTGGTGATCACTATCAGTAATATAGCGGGCACCACCCTTAAAAGCTTCAAAAGCAATAACTATAACGCTTGTAAAACTAGAGACAAAAAAGTGGCCATGAGTAATGTAATAAACTGACTAGCAAAGTACTCATAACAGGAGAGGATGAAAGCTAAGAGAGCCAGTTAGCCTCATTCCCAAGATAATCCCTTTCGAGTAATTTTTAGCCATGATACCCAGTTTTGCCGGGGTAATGTTATACACTGGACGTTGTTTTTTCATTTTTTCAACCTCCACGAAATTTGGTAAGAAATAGTAGCTCAAAGACACACGGGAAAGAGAGCTAAGGGAAATGACAGATCACTTATAGTCTATCCAGAACGTAAATCTTACCATGAACATCCACATAATAAGCATGGTTGATCCATCCATACGCGTTGCTCACATTACAGGTATACTTCCCGGTGTCAGTTGGTAGCAAGTCCTTCATTTTTAGCATGAGCGTCCACGGACGCAGTCTCCTGCCACCTTTTCTCTCCAGAAACCGCGCCCCGTCTTTATACCATGTCACGGTAGGACGGGGATGCCCATCAGCAGAACAGTCCAGCTTCACTGAGTTGCCGACTGGTGCTGTAAGGACGCTACGCGATAGCTTATCCGGTGGTACTGTGAATTTCGGAGCAGCTGACAAGCAGTGAATAACCACGATTAGTAGAATCTTACTAGTATACTAATTATTAATTATTAGATAAGTATTTTGTAGTTAGGTGTCCCGAATTAGTGTACATTGTATGCTATCGACTTCGACACATTAATAAAGTTTGTATCTTATCTTATCAAATGGCGAAATCTGATTGGCTTCGTTATCATACACTATAAGCAAATCGTGTGAGTGGTCTATTCCGAATTCCTGCATAACTGATTTGCCCTTAAACTAATAACTTTTACTTTCTAGCCTAAATCTACACACCACCCAAACAATTCCTAAGAAATATTTTTTTAGATTTGATCAAAAGGTATTTTTTCACGGTTTTCTATATTTTTGCCCCACACCCGCGCTGCTTATTATAAAGCCGAAGGGCTTAAGTGAAGTATGGATAAAGGATTTAACTTTAAATTATCACTGTGCGATGCCTTTAAAACAAAAACCCTATTCGCATCTTCTTGTCCCCTCCAACGTATCGATATTTCTGGCATTTTGTTCCACATTTTCTTCTAAACTTAAGGAAATTTCTCTCGAATTCAACTTTTGTGCTTTCACGGTCTAAAGTCATGTGTTCAAGTATAAGAAACGAAACAAACCAAAAAAGAAACGCGGATATTGAAGATTAGAGACGGATTTCAAGCAGTTCTCCCAATGAGGTTGACTATTTCTGCGACATTTGCTATCCGTTAGGTGGCCCCGTTAAAGAAAATTTATTGTATGGCTAGCTCCTTGAGCGGGCAAGATGAATTAAATCCTGCGCTGTGATTGGCTACCCGAGCGGGCATGATGGAGTTATCTTGCCCGCTCGGGACTACCCGCCGTGTCCCGCAAGAAAAATTTCCCCGAAAGCCACATAATAAATCCTTAATTGACCAAGCTTGTTCGGTCAACATGGCTGGATATTGGCCTCGTTCTTCTTCTTCCTCGTTCTTCGATCCATAAACACGCAGAAAAAAAAAGAACGTGGCCAATATCCAGCCATCTTGACCGAACAAGTTTGATCAATAACCCATATATCTTGGCAAGGTTTGATCCGTCAATAATTTGCTTTGATTGAAAAATAGAGTGGCGGATCCCAGAAAGAGGTCGAGTGGCCTAGGTCCACACCCTATAATTTGAGGAAAAACGGAGAGGCGAAGAATTTTCAGACCGGTACTCCGAAAGTGAGAAAACTGTGCTACTCATCAGTTCAGAATTAGCAATGATTACTTACCGTTCAGTCTGTGAACAATGATGTAGGCTTGTTCAACGGCGTAACCCACCGCATTTCCCACAATGCAAGTGTATTTTCCTTCGTCCTTCTTTGTTACATTAACCAAAGTCAGCTTCATTCCATGGAAATCAAACTTGTTGTTGGTTTGTGGCAAAACTAAATGTTGGTTTGAATCTTGTGCGTTCTGTTTGATAACTTCGTAGTGTGGATGTTCGATTGTACTGTTGGTCGTACCGTTTGAAGGAGATGAATACCATCGCAGCCACTGGAAATGAGGCATCGAATCACTTAACGCTATACACAATAAAGTGGCGTTTTCGCCCTCATAAACCGTCACGTTATCCATCGGCTGAACCACTGGCTCAGCTCTAGCTCGTTCTAAGAGAGTTAAAGAGGCTAACGTTAATATCACATACCTTTGAACTTGTAACTTAAAAGCGAAAATGAATTACTACACTCTTGGTGATCACTATCAGTAATATAGCGGGCACCACCCTTAAAAGCTTCAAAAGCAATAACTATAACGCTTGTAAAACTAGAGACAAAAAAGTGGCCATGAGTAATGTAATAAACTGACTAGCAAAGTACTCATAACAGGAGAGGATGAAAGCTAAGAGAGCCAGTTAGCCTCATTCCCAAGATAATCCCTTTCGAGTAATTTTTAGCCATGATACCCAGTTTTGCCGGGGTAATGTTATACACTGGACGTTGTTTTTTCATTTTTTCAACCTCCACGAAATTTGGTAAGAAATAGTAGCTCAAAGACACACGGGAAAGAGAGCTAAGGGAAATGACAGATCACTTATAGTCTATCCAGAACGTAAATCTTACCATGAACATCCACATAATAAGCATGGTTGATCCATCCATACGCGTTGCTCACATTACAGGTATACTTCCCGGTGTCAGTTGGTAGCAAGTCCTTCATTTTTAGCATGAGCGTCCACGGACGCAGTCTCCTGCCACCTTTTCTCTCCAGAAACCGCGCCCCGTCTTTATACCATGTCACGGTAGGACGGGGATGCCCATCAGCAGAACAGTCCAGCTTCACTGAGTTGCCGACTGGTGCTGTAAGGACGCTACGCGATAGCTTATCCGGTGGTACTGTGAATTTCGGAGCAGCTGACAAGCAGTGAATAACCACGATTAGTAGAATCTTACTAGTATACTAATTATTAATTATTAGATAAGTATTTTGTAGTTAGGTGTCCCGAATTAGTGTACATTGTATGCTATCGACTTCGACACATTAATAAAGTTTGTATCTTATCTTATCAAATGGCGAAATCTGATTGGCTTCGTTATCATACACTATAAGCAAATCGTGTGAGTGGTCTATTCCGAATTCCTGCATAACTGATTTGCCCTTAAACTAATAACTTTTACTTTCTAGCCTAAATCTACACACCACCCAAACAATTCCTAAGAAATATTTTTTTAGATTTGATCAAAAGGTATTTTTTCACGGTTTTCTATATTTTTGCCCCACACCCGCGCTGCTTATTATAAAGCCGAAGGGCTTAAGTGAAGTATGGATAAAGGATTTAACTTTAAATTATCACTGTGCGATGCCTTTAAAACAAAAACCCTATTCGCATCTTCTTGTCCCCTCCAACGTATCGATATTTCTGGCATTTTGTTCCACATTTTCTTCTAAACTTAAGGAAATTTCTCTCGAATTCAACTTTTGTGCTTTCACGGTCTAAAGTCATGTGTTCAAGTATAAGAAACGAAACAAACCAAAAAAGAAACGCGGATATTGAAGATTAGAGACGGATTTCAAGCAGTTCTCCCAATGAGGTTGACTATTTCTGCGACATTTGCTATCCGTTAGGTGGCCCCGTTAAAGAAAATTTATTGTATGGCTAGCTCCTTGAGCGGGCAAGATGAATTAAATCCTGCGCTGTGATTGGCTACCCGAGCGGGCATGATGGAGTTATCTTGCCCGCTCGGGACTACCCGCCGTGTCCCGCAAGAAAAATTTCCCCGAAAGCCACATAATAAATCCTTAATTGACCAAGCTTGTTCGGTCAACATGGCTGGATATTGGCCTCGTTCTTCTTCTTCCTCGTTCTTCGATCCATAAACACGCAGAAAAAAAAAGAACGTGGCCAATATCCAGCCATCTTGACCGAACAAGTTTGATCAATAACCCATATATCTTGGCAAGGTTTGATCCGTCAATAATTTGCTTTGATTGAAAAATAGAGTGGCGGATCCCAGAAAGAGGTCGAGTGGCCTAGGTCCACACCCTATAATTTGAGGAAAAACGGAGAGGCGAAGAATTTTCAGACCGGTACTCCGAAAGTGAGAAAACTGTGCTACTCATCAGTTCAGAATTAGCAATGATTACTTACCGTTCAGTCTGTGAACAATGATGTAGGCTTGTTCAACGGCGTAACCCACCGCATTTCCCACAATGCAAGTGTATTTTCCTTCGTCCTTCTTTGTTACATTAACCAAAGTCAGCTTCATTCCATGGAAATCAAACTTGTTGTTGGTTTGTGGCAAAACTAAATGTTGGTTTGAATCTTGTGCGTTCTGTTTGATAACTTCGTAGTGTGGATGTTCGATTGTACTGTTGGTCGTACCGTTTGAAGGAGATGAATACCATCGCAGCCACTGGAAATGAGGCATCGAATCACTTAACGCTATACACAATAAAGTGGCGTTTTCGCCCTCATAAACCGTCACGTTATCCATCGGCTGAACCACTGGCTCAGCTCTAGCTCGTTCTAAGAGAGTTAAAGAGGCTAACGTTAATATCACATACCTTTGAACTTGTAACTTAAAAGCGAAAATGAATTACTACACTCTTGGTGATCACTATCAGTAATATAGCGGGCACCACCCTTAAAAGCTTCAAAAGCAATAACTATAACGCTTGTAAAACTAGAGACAAAAAAGTGGCCATGAGTAATGTAATAAACTGACTAGCAAAGTACTCATAACAGGAGAGGATGAAAGCTAAGAGAGCCAGTTAGCCTCATTCCCAAGATAATCCCTTTCGAGTAATTTTTAGCCATGATACCCAGTTTTGCCGGGGTAATGTTATACACTGGACGTTGTTTTTTCATTTTTTCAACCTCCACGAAATTTGGTAAGAAATAGTAGCTCAAAGACACACGGGAAAGAGAGCTAAGGGAAATGACAGATCACTTATAGTCTATCCAGAACGTAAATCTTACCATGAACATCCACATAATAAGCATGGTTGATCCATCCATACGCGTTGCTCACATTACAGGTATACTTCCCGGTGTCAGTTGGTAGCAAGTCCTTCATTTTTAGCATGAGCGTCCACGGACGCAGTCTCCTGCCACCTTTTCTCTCCAGAAACCGCGCCCCGTCTTTATACCATGTCACGGTAGGACGGGGATGCCCATCAGCAGAACAGTCCAGCTTCACTGAGTTGCCGACTGGTGCTGTAAGGACGCTACGCGATAGCTTATCCGGTGGTACTGTGAATTTCGGAGCAGCTGACAAGCAGTGAATAACCACGATTAGTAGAATCTTACTAGTATACTAATTATTAATTATTAGATAAGTATTTTGTAGTTAGGTGTCCCGAATTAGTGTACATTGTATGCTATCGACTTCGACACATTAATAAAGTTTGTATCTTATCTTATCAAATGGCGAAATCTGATTGGCTTCGTTATCATACACTATAAGCAAATCGTGTGAGTGGTCTATTCCGAATTCCTGCATAACTGATTTGCCCTTAAACTAATAACTTTTACTTTCTAGCCTAAATCTACACACCACCCAAACAATTCCTAAGAAATATTTTTTTAGATTTGATCAAAAGGTATTTTTTCACGGTTTTCTATATTTTTGCCCCACACCCGCGCTGCTTATTATAAAGCCGAAGGGCTTAAGTGAAGTATGGATAAAGGATTTAACTTTAAATTATCACTGTGCGATGCCTTTAAAACAAAAACCCTATTCGCATCTTCTTGTCCTCTCCAACGTATCGATATTTCTGGCATTTTGTTCCACATTTTCTTCTAAACTTAAGGAAATTTCTCTCGAATTCAACTTTTGTGCTTTCACGGTCTAAAGTCATGTGTTCAAGTATAAGAAACGAAACAAACCAAAAAAGAAACGCGGATATTGAAGATTAGAGACGGATTTCAAGCAGTTCTCCCAATGAGGTTGACTATTTCTGCGACATTTGCTATCCGTTAGGTGGCCCCGTTAAAGAAATATCTTGGCAAGGTTTGATCCGTCAATAATTTGCTTGGATTGAAAAATAGGGTGACGGATCCCAGAGAGAGGTCGAGTGGCCTAGGTCCACACCCTATAATTTGAAGAAAAACGGAGAGACGAAGAATTTTCAGACCGGTACTCTTGCGTCATCAATCTCATATGCCAGTCTGGATCCACCACTGCACTGATCTTACAGTTATCCGACCACTTAGGAAAGTAGTCGGAAATCTTCGGAAAATCTTCGAAAACGGCGTTATTAGTATGTTTTATATATAGATTCAGCTTAGCCTAAACGCGGAGCTCCTGATTGCAATAATAACCAAAAATAAAAAGAGGATTTGTTTTTCTTGGATCAGAAGCTCAAAAGTTATCATTAATGAGCATGTAATTGTTCGGCGTGTGGTTTCGTTATTTTTTCCAGCTAAAACCGAACAACCAATACCCAATAAGCGTAACCAAGATTGATATATTACAAACGCAATGTATCAGGGACTTTCCAAGCGATGATTGTGCGAGAAACATGTGGGAAGAAAAGTAAACAACGCGCCAGGGGTTAATTTGCGCTGAAATTTTGCCTTTGCACGTACTCCCTCGTTCTCCCCGAGAGTAATAACTTGACTTGAACCTGCGATTCAATGGAAAACCAGTACAACACGCGACCTTCATGAGCTCTGCCGAGCCCGCTATATGGTCACGTGATAATCACGTGTAATCGGATACCTTGTTTTGACAGCGCTCTGTTAACATGGATGCCCAGTACCAAAGATGTACCTATGGTTAAAGTGCTACTCTCCTATTTTTTTACAGTATTGAACTTGGCTTACGGACAGTCACGTAAGAACCAACATTTTTTAGATCGATCGGTTACCAAATTTTCTAAGGTATGGGGCTCCGCTATAAAATATACAAAATAGCACATACAGATATGGAATGGCGTTTTCGCCCTCAAAAACCGTTACGTTATCCATCGTCAGAACCACTGGCTCACGACGAACTCGTTCTAAGAGAGTTAAAGAGGCTAACTTTAATATCACATAGCCTTGAACTTGTAAAATGAATTGCTACACTCTTGGTGATCACCGTCAGTAATAGATCGTGCGATACCCTTGAAAGCGGCAAAAGCAATAAATATAACTCTTGTAATACTAGAAACAAAGAAGTGGCCGTGACTAATGCAATAAATTGACTAGTAAAGTATTTATAACAAGAGAGGATGAAGGCTAAGAGAGCCAGTTAGCCTCATTAGCAAGATAATCCCTTTCGAGTTATTTTTAGCCATGATACCCAGTTCCCCCGGGGTAATGTTATGCGTTGTTTGTTCATTTTTTTTCAACTTCTACGAAATTAAAATTAGTTAAAAGAAATGTTGTATGTTAATGCTCCCTGCAAGGCAGGGGATTTTTCTATTTGTTGTCTGCCGGCAAACACAACAAGCTATAGGCAGTGGCTATAGAGCAGGCGTTAATCCCTAATACTGGTGAAGTCAAAACTTGTCATCACCGCACGTTGTCAGCTGAAAGCACGTTCTACAGCTTACTATTATGAATTATTGAAACTGTCGAATACAGAATTAAAAATTTTTCACTGAACACAACAACAACTTTATCACATCCCAGAGTGAAGAGAAATTTACAAGGCCACACCAAAGCAAAAATGATATGCGTGAAGGCTACCCGAAATAACCGTAGAGTTAAAAATGACAGGCAGCCAGTTAAAAGAAAATATATTTTACAACAGACACGCCGCAACATGGAATCTATTTGTTACACTAAGAAGGCTGGTAATACAACCACTCTAGCGTGCCGGTTGAAAATCAAAATGTTCAGATCATTGTGTTTGAATGTTTAACGGTTAGTACATGACCTCTTGCCTAACAAAAAAACCGGCTGAACTTATAGCTCAGACCAAAACTGGTATAGTAAGGCCCAGGCCTACTCTAATATTATAATGTTAACTTACTTCCAACAAAAAGCTGCAAAGTATACGTATTTCTTCCGCAGTCATTCTCAGCTACACACGTGTAATATCCAGCGTCGTCTTTTTGAACTCCCTTTATCTTTAAGTATTTGTTCAATTTGAGTCTCGTCCTCGGATGGTCCGATAGACTAATTGTCTTGTTATTCTTAAGCCAAGTAGTGATTACACCATTTTTTTTAACCTGGCAAGGGAGTCGAACATCCTTTCCTGCGATGACGTCAACAACCTTAGGCACGTTTCCTGTCTTATCACGGATGTCAGGAACTGAAAGAAAAAAAACACTGATAAGACATATCTGTGGAATAGGCAAACCGCCTTTCATTTTCACTCCTATGCTTCCCTTTGTTGAGCAGATTTCTAGCGAATGTTGACACGCAATGTTACTTGCAAATGCATTTAATTTCAGACATAAAATCTCATAGAACAGTTTTGTTTAGGAAATTGTCTCGACCAGGATACTGCAAAATATTTGCCGAATCAAAACACGGAGTTAATCCCGAATCTAGAAGCTTAACTGAGCTCTCAAACTGTTTTTTTCTTCATTCCTTCATTCGTTTCTTCCTGCTTACTTGCTTTCTTGCTTACCTATCTAACTTTAGGTAATGTCACCCGGCGCTTATTTCAGCCACTTGAGCTCTAAAACGACACATATTTGAAGAGGCTTACAGGCATCGATGCAGCAGCCAACCGTAAAACGGTCGATCCAGAAAACATGTCCGCTCAGGAGAGCAGGATGTGAGCTTGTACAAGACTACTGCAGTGTTTTTCTTTCTGTGGCTGCCACCAAGATTGAGGAAATTTCCACCTACGGGAGATTTTCGTCCGCGGGAGTCCAACTGAACTCGAGTTCGAGGTAAGGGACAGTGAAATAGAAGCGCGATGTAAGATCGGAAGTTACTGAGTCATTTCTAGACTGCAAGCAGTTTATTTGTTTTCCTTAGTTTTTCGCAAAAAAAAAGCAAAACGACGGAAAAATTTAGCAACAAGCGACTTCGTGCTCCCCATCTCTCTTTCACCTTCCATTTCCTCCCTAGTTTTCTCAGTCATCTATTAAAAAGTAATCGAGAAAGGTCAATGGGGGACGCCAAGGAGTTCTTTTCGATGGAAAAATCGAAATGATGTAAGCTAAAACCTGCAGTTTAATGATCACATTTTTCACTTCAACTTTCGATATTTCAGACAAAGTATATACTCAAAGCAACTGTTACAAACGGAAACGGAAGTGCGTGATGCCGAGCTCAGACGATCAGCTATCGCCATGGCATTTCCGCTGAAGAAAGTGTGGACACCGAATACAGGGATGGCGGAGCGTTCTCATTTTAGTCTTGCTTACTCTACCTCTCTTGACATTATTTCCCCATGAACGGTAAATATAGCGTCTCTTCGAGTAAAATGATTCTCTTAATCGCTTGGCATTTCCAAACCAACATAGAATTCTCTGAAAGGTTTGAATAGGACTTTCCGCTGAAAATCTGTTGAAATTTCAGACTGGTGGGCTAAAGGTTCAACTGAGAGGGGGACATTGGGGGTTCTGAACACCGCAATATCGCAAAAAATTTCGGCAAATATCGCAATATAGCGAAGACCGCCACACCTCAATAACAAGTCGAAACTGGACGTCATACTGAAACCAGTACTCTATATGTCAAGTTTAAAACATTACTAACACGGGATAACAATAAGAAATTTGTTAATGAACGTCAAGTCAGGTCATTTTAGATTTAGACAAAATAAGTAACATCCATTGGCGTGTTGGCCAACAATTATGGAGGATAATTTTTAATACCGTCCAAAATGCTGAAAAACCGCATTCCGCAGGTTCGGAGAATACTGCAATACCGCAATTCGAGATTAAAATTACCGAATACCGCAATAAAAATCGTCCAATACCGCAACACAATGTCCCCCTCAACTGAAGATCATAGCTTACTAACCTGCGCATGGCTGTGCTTCGCAGTTTAGTACAAGAACCAGAACGAACACCAACAACGCTTTCGACAGGAAACGAAGAATCATCGCACTAGAATTGGACCTTGCATGAACAGCTCGACTTCTCCCTGCTTGGAATGAAGAAAGCGAACATCGAGAGTCGGTCAAAATTGAGTTCTAGATAACGATTATTAACTACATCTTTTACTGATTTCAATCACAATTCAGAACACAAAAGGGCAACATCGCTAAAGGTTTCCGGCTGATTTGCGTGAATTCCATGCCACTTCATACGTGAATCAATTACTAGAACTGAAGCTAGAAATCCAGATAAGTTCTTTAGAGGACAGTTATATAGCGGATTACAAAGTTCTTCTAGCCTACCTGTTTAGTCTGTCAGTCCCGGGAATTCAGTGTCAACCCAGAAAATCAGATTACCGCCTTTTACACTTATATTGGCATTAGACCAGGGGAACTGAATACCTTTTTGCATGGCGGAAGTTGAGGGTTGACGTATGACTGACAGTTCCGGCGTAACTCTAACCCTTCGTGGTGTTCATGACCTTGCCACACGCAAACTCACGACATGAACTGGCTCAACTCCAACTGCTAATGTAGATTTATCACGTACACACTTAAAAACATTTGTAACTGGCAAAGCCACCCAAGTCATTAGTCATACTCTCCCAAGCTACCTATATGAGCCTCCCGGCCGGAAACATTTGGTGGGGGGTGTGCGGCCAGCTTCCCAAAACCCTTACCAAAATCTTCGATTTTCCACCATTTATGACCTGATCAAAAATTTCATACCCTATTTATGACCGTTACGGCTGGCACAGCTGCCCTAAACATAATTTATGAAGGGCTTTTGTTGATGGTCTTATCAATAAGGATGAAAAACGACCTGTCTGCTTTCTTGGCTAACGTATTATCTCCTCTTGCAGGTAACTCGAACTTCACAGTGAAGAACTCAACTGACTTCGCCTCCACTATCGCCAGTGAAGAGATCCAGGACCACGAGATCATGGTGTCATTCGACGTAGAGTCACTGTTTACCAATGTACCGATCGAGGGCGCCGTACAAGCCGCGCTACAAAAAATGGAGAACGACGCAGGCCTGGCTGATCGCACGACACTTACACCAGTTCAAATCGCGGACCTCTTGGGGACCGTTCATTTTTTACGAGGGAGGGGGGCCTGGTGGGATTTGGGAAGCACGATTTGAAAATCGCATGACCCCCCCTCAGCTTATCAATTTTTTAACATGGCCCCCCCTTATAGCGGTCATTTTTTGGGATGACCCCCCCCCCTAAAAGAAAATTAAACAAACAATTTCTAGATTTCAACTTTTTTAATATTTCTCTATAATCCCCCTACTTCACGTTATTGTGCTCACTATGAAGACAATATTTACAATCCCTATACTACAGAGAGCTGTTGTTTAAAAGAGAAGTCAATTTCGGATCTCCTAGTTATGGCTCGCCCTGAGCGTGTGGCATTTGGCCTCTCATTGGCATCTTCCTCATCTGAATTAATGAATGCAAGAATGACGTCACCTGAGTCATCTTCTCCCCCAGAGTCAATAGCATCACTCTCATACTCATCATTGTCACTTTCATCCGTTTCACTGCTGTCAGCACTTGCTCTGTTGTCATTTTGTGTCAATGTCCTGGCATTTCTCAATGTTGGTTGGCCAGCTCTGAGAGGACTCTTCTGCTGCAAGCATGAATGTCTTACAATTGCCTTTACTTTCTCACTCTTGCTGCTTTTCAAATGCTGTTTCAGCCCGTGGTGGTTCAAGTACTTGTTTAGTTCTGGAACACGTAGCCTTTTAAGCTTGGTTAGATCTTCGCACAACTCAGTCCAAGGATAATCCTCATATGATTTACCTTTTGCGTCCCTACTTAACTTTGCCTTTTCTTCTGCTCTCTTTTTCCTTTTAAATTCCAGCACTTCAAGATGCTGAAGATAATCCACCACAAACTTTGATTTGACAATAAACTTATCTGCAAATAGAGCAACGCTCTCTGGGTGAGAGCACAGAGCAATGGTGGAAAAGTTGAATGTCATATTGAAAGATGTAAAGGAACACGATTCCACACTCTTTCAGTCCAATGGGCTTGCTTTAAAGCAGGGCGAAGAATTTGCCCACAGTTTTAATATAAAACAGATCAAAGGTATAGAAGCTAAGTTGACGAAGGTCACGCAGGACATGGAAGCACTAGAAAATAAGAAGAGCAATTACAACAGCATATTCAAGGGCATACTCAAACAGCACATCAACAAAAGGAGAAGGAAAAAAGAAAACCACAGAAAGTCAAATGAAAGAAAGAAGAAGCGGACTGAAAACAACGTCCAACGAGTTTATGGAATCTGTGTTGGAAACCCGCTAGGAAATGATCTTCCACAATGCCTTGTGTACCCTCTTAGAACGGCCGTCCCGGAAGAGTGTATTAAAGTTGAGGATGTTGCCACGTCGTTATTTAGAAGAGATGGGCCATAGATCGCACAGCTCTTGGAAGGGAATTATTTCACCAATGCTGCAAGAAGCAGAATCACCACCAACCTTGAGCAGGAAGTCAGAGATTATGTTTACACCTTCATGTACCCTGAAGAGTACACCCTGACGGCAAGCATTGCTGCTTCTTGCAGCATTGGTGAAAGAGACTCCCATAGTAGCACAAACGGCGACGAACAACTCGACGACAACGAAGATGAAGATGAGTGCCAGTGAAAGTTGCATTCGAAAATAACAGTGTTAAATACTTCTTTTCAGTAGCTGCAAATGCTTTTTGTCGTCAAACGGTTTTTTAAAGCAGAAGGAAAGTTTGTAATAAATTTGTATCCTGCCTTCTATGTTTATTCTATAGCAATTTTTTTGATATTCAAACATTATGCCATTTTAAAGTTTTACTAAAATATTTCACGTGACCCCCCCTTTTTCCCTTATTTTTTTGGGGTGGCCCCCCCTCGAAAGCCATTTTTTTCGCATGGCCCCCCCCCCAAATCCCACCAGCCCCCCCTACCTTATAAAAAATGAATGGTCCCTTGGATTTCGTATTAAGATCTACTTACTTCCAGTACAACGGATCGATTTACGAACAACGAGACGGCGCAGCCATGGGGAGCCCTGTATCCGCGGTTATTGCTAATCTCTACATGGAGATATTTGAAGAACAAGCAATAGAGTCCGCACCTTGCAAGCCTAAGATCTGGAAACGGTACGTAGATGATACTTTCACCATCCTGGATCGGGATAGAGTTGATGTCTTCCTGCAACACCTGAACAGTCAACAACCCTCAATCCTTTTCACCATGGAGATCGAGAACAACAGCAAGATCGCCTTTCTCGACACGTCAGTTTATAGAGACCCTGATGGCCGCCTTACCACCAGTGTCTACAGGAAACCAACACATACTGATCAGTACCTAGCGTATGATTCACACCACCCTCAGTCAGTAAAGCGCGGTATTGCGAAGTGTCTGTACGACCGGGCTAAACGTCTCGTGACCAAACCATCAGTAATCGCTGGAGAGAAGAAACATCTGTCATCTGTACTTGTTTCTAACGGATATCCCTCCTCTTTTGTACAGAAGATCACAAAGGCACAAACAACCCCAAGAGGAGAGCCTATCGCGGAATTTAAATCCACGTCCATTTTACCTTATGTCCAAGGAGTTTCGGAGTCTCTCCGCCGCTGCCTAGAACAACCAGGCATTCGCACCGTCTTTAAGTCCGACACGACACTTCGGCCACACTTAGTGCGACCAAAGGACACTGTCAACCCGGCTAAACAAGATGGTGTTGTCTACAGGATTCCCTGTGAGTGCGGCAAAGTCTACATCGGGGAAACAGGGAGATCTATGCAGGAGAGGATCAAAGAACACGACAGGGATATACGACTCGCCCGTACCCAGACCTTCGCCGTTTCTGAACACACCCACGAGACCGGCCACTATCCTATCTGGAATGATGTCAAGTTTATTGATTGAGATCCTCACTGGTACACACGTAGGGTCAAGGAAGCTATTCACATAAGACTTCACCCTAATAACATCAACAGGGATAGTGGAATCGAAATTCCTGAAGCATGGATACCCACGATCAAGAAACACAACAACAGGAGAACGGTACAACAGCGGACCGCTGAGGGAACAGCTACTCGCCGGAACAATGGAACAATAGGAGGATCGAAATGCACCAATCACAGGCGACCTTTGTGATTTAAATGATACCGTGCAATCAGTCGACCTTATCGCCTCAAGAAGACTAGCAGTAAGCAGTCGAAACGTCGCGATCGACATCTCAAGTGACTACATCGTGAGACAAACGATAATACACTTTATTATGAAAAAGTAACTTCTTATCACAAAAAACCATACTTAATTCTAGAGAGCAAAAACCATACTCTACTTATGACCAAAATAGTCAAAAATGGTATCCTATTTATGACCAAAACGGAAAGGGCTAAAAACCATACCCTTTGGGGCCGCATATACCTATATGCCATATAAGGGAGTTCCCCCTCCCACCCCCTTCCCGGAATGAGCCGCTCAAAAGGGTCGCGATTTTTGGACTTCTGATCTAGAACATATTCAAGACGTTTCATAGAACGGGGTAAAATCAGGATTCAAACGCAGGAAATCTTCGAAATATTTACGGAAGCAATTTTAAATTATACCTAAAGAATTTGCCAGAGACAGTTTGCTGGGTCAATAATATCAACAACTAAGAAATAAATTTTCAAACACAGGTTATTGTAGTTTACTAAATTTCGAGAATTGCCCATTTCAGGAGCCCATGGTATTGGGTTCCTTTCCATTCTATAAAGGAGTTTCAGTTTGAATGCAAATTCTTTCTACCAGGAGGTCTAAATTTGAAGGGCTTGGTGCTCGGGGCTTGGTGGCACTCATATAATTTCGTTCCCAGAGACCACAATAGGATGCAATAGTGTTGTTTGCAGGCGAGCCAGCGTTGGTTATAGCGGTTACCCTCTAGGCATCTTTAGCCTGCTTAGCAAGCGTTCCCCTACAAAGAGCTTTTCCGCATTAAGACCGCGCCTAAATTGGAGCGAGAACAAAAATTCGACGAAGCAGGGGGTGGTGCGCAGCCAAAATGCGGAAAAATTCTTTGTACGGGAACGTTTGCTACGCAGGCCAAGCATCTTCAGAAACCGTTCTCGAACTAAAAATCATAGGCACAATCAAACCGGAACCAGGATTTTCTGGTTGCGGTATTGCATTTCGTCAAGAACGTCGTGAGTATTCCGTGCTTTAGCTCTGGGGTCATGATTAGTATTTATAACCAACCTCATTCCCAGGGTCTCTCATCTTACCGTCTCCCGTTCCAGGAGGCGGTACGATGAGAGACCCTGGGAACGAGGTTGATTTATAACCAGGGTATCTAAAAGACGATAATGCTGCGGCACATTCCGTTGATAGTGACATATTTTACGCAGTGATTCATCTACCTGCGCGTTCCAAGACTTACATTAACGTATATTTCTTATAGTAAAGTGTAACGTAAAATCTGTCCTTGTATCTGTCAACCTCATGCATGATAACGCATCGATGACGAGGTGTGACAAGGGATCGTGACAAAAAAGCCCATGATAATGATCTGAACTGTGTTTGGACATAAACTTTACACATCAACCTCCCCTTTACCAGATCGCGAAAATCGAAAGGTGTGGAAATCGTGGGAGCAGAAATCTAGGACAGATGATATCTAGCAGAAACTCTAACTTATAAATTCTTATAAATTCTGTTCTGGTACGCATTAAATGTCTCTAGAATGTTGACAGACAGTGTCGAGGACGCGTCCATCGTGATATTGATGTGTGGAAATGCTAAAGCCTTAGCTTAAATTCATGTTTGGATGAAAAGGACTAGATCGTATCATGTATGAAATTAACGTGTTTTACGGTTTTCGTTTGTTTCAATTATTCTACAAGCTTTAGTAACGACGATTTCTCTTCACTGATTTAAAAATTCGACCAAGGAGGTGAGACTGCTAAGAAATGACCTACTAAGTTTTTAAAATTAAGATGTCACAATTAATCGTCCAGATTTACAAACTTTCACATACTGCATTAAGAACAAAAGCAAGAGTTGTGAAAGTCAAGCACGATCTCCTTCACATCGTTTTACAGGTAAATCAGAGCAAAACATAACCACTAAAATTCACGCGAAAAAAGGACGACGGCTCGACGGTGTGACATAGTAACATCCTCGCATTGTTCGTGGCGCAATGAACTCTGGTAAAAAGTGGCGCAGTACATTCTGGTTAAATGCAATGAATTCTGGTAAAAAGTGATGTATTCGAGAATTCGCACCCCCGTCTATATATTCTTCTTACATCCTGATTACTATGCTGCTGCTCGCTCCGCAACAACAACGGCAAAATTAACCAAGAATACCCCGCGGGACCTCCTCTCGGGGGATATACACAGCGGGAGCACCGTATTACTATATTAGGGCAAAATCTGTTACTTGCACAAAATTTTACAGAATATAGCCAGAGCGAGAAGCAAATGCGCACGAAATACCTTCAGTTACAGAGGCCACACATTGTAGAAACCACCAAAAGAAAACATTTGCCCAAATTTCTAGTTCAACAGTGCCCAAAAAATTTGAAGGCTTGTCCCGTGAACAACAACCAGGTAGCTTTCTATTTTCAGATCAACCAATTAGAACCACTGGTGTAAAATGGAACGCCGGGCCAGCAGACTGGAATTCATCTTGTCATTTTCGATCCTGGACGATGAGCAACCGTGAACGCCTTCCAAAAGAAATGAAGGATCACCTGGCGAAAGCATTCTATCCCGCTTGAAGATCCCAACTTTTTCCTGCTCGGAGTGTAGGGGAGACAGCGTACGAGTGTCCAATCTGAGCTCTCTGTTTACTGTTTGACACTGATGCACCTGGTAAAATAATCTCTTCCTGATTTTAATCTCGGTTAAAGAAAAATTGGACGATAACAGTATCACCGTGTTTTCATTTGCGTGACGTCGCAACAGAACAGTTCCTGTTAAAAAACTTATGTTCTACCGCCTGGCATTATGGATCATTTTCTTTATAAGCTACACTGTAACTTAGGGTACATCTATGCTTTAAAATAAGGAGGACCTCTGAATCACCAACAGCAAAGTTTTTATGGTACAGTCGAACCTCTATTAAGCGGCCAACCTTTATTTGGCGGCCAGCGGCCAAAGTCCTGCCGGGAAAAATTGTCAGCAAAAGCCTCTATTCAACGGCCACCTCTATAAAGCTGACGCGGCCAGCTTCTTGCCGTCCCAAGGGTGATTTTGTTGTGTTTTATACCTCTATTAAACGGCCGGGAAGATTTGAAGTTGGACGTTTTTAGCCAGATGAAGGTAAAGGAATGACAATATGGAATACTGTAAGCACACATTTTCACCAGTATTTAATTAAAACCATCACAAAACAAAGTCTCGAAGCGTTTTAGTTTGTTTGTATTGCACACGAGCCAGTGTTGGGTCGAAAGACAGGTCGCGTCTGTACGGGTAATTGTTTCGTTGGCTTTTGTTAACGTTGTGGGCCGTACTATAACCACCATTGTTCTGCTCTTCCTCCACTTACATTTGCTTGTACTTATATTTGATAAAATGAACACTGGGCCACGCCCAACGTTGTTTTCAGGTGACCCTCTATTAAACGGCCACCTCTATTAAGCGGCCAGTTGTCTCGTCCCCGAGAGTGGCCGCTTAATAGAGGCTAGACTGTATACAGAGAGAAACTTCATTCGTGTATCGATTGGGGAACAAGCCGGAAGCCCAGACAGGGCAACTGTTGACAACTGTTGACTCCTTGGCATTTAAAAAGCGATTCTTAGTTTTCGGAGTCGTTAATGATTAGGTGTGCACAAACACGTGTACACAACCATGCATGAACTCATTATTTCGCATTTGCAATCTAAGAAAGCCTCGTAAATTGTTTCATCAAGGCCATGCATTAGTTCTGCCTTCAATGCAGGATACAGCGAGCGTTACATCATTATCAAGTAAATACAGCAGTAAATAAACAGAAAAATTAAAAAGCAAAGTTGAAAGAGATGCCTTCGAGTGGCTCTTGCATAACTTACAAATTCTTAAATAGCCTACTAGCCCCTTAGGGATTCACGCCTAAAATACTTCTACATTTAACACGAATCATACATAGTGAACATACTCCAGTGTAATTAGCAAAACGTTACAAAATATATACTTCAAGACTACGCGCGAGACTCCAAATATCATCTATAATTCAGCGCAGTTAACAGGCTCTCTCCAATATAAAAAGAACCGTCACTTGGCGAACACTTTCACCTCTGGACTCTCTAACCCGTTCCTATTGTTCCCTTTCTCCAATTCCTCCCTCGCGGCCACCGCCCGGTAGAGTTCGTTCTTATTATAGAGCCTGTCTGTGTCAATGCGCCACACTTTACTCAAAACAATAATTCCCAGTACGTACAAAATCACATTAAAATTAAATCTACCAAAACTGGAGTGAGTCAAGAAGGTTTTTTGTTGGATGTGAACCACCAATGTAGACATTGAGTTTGTTAATGGTATAAAAAAATAAATGGAGAGGGCGCCAATACGGAAAACTTCTATTGAAACTGAAGTGAACACTCCAGTGCCTAGTTAGTCCCTATCGTGTACAACATTTATCATTTTGTACGTCATCATACCTTCAGTGAACAAAGCGCTCCTCAACTGAACACAAAATTAACCAGCCTAGCCATGTTTGAATATTATAGAGTTACAGATTGTAATATATTCCCCATTATATTGCCAGCTTGCTTTTAACTGAATTTTCCCTCATAAATTTAACTCACTCGGACCAATATGACACTGACAATCACTGTTACTCTGTATACGTTCTTTTTAAACATACTATATTACCAGTAAAATCATGTCATTTCTTTAATTCTTCTTACAAGATTTTGTGAATGAATAGCGTGTATGTTGCAGAGGTCGTCAACTACGCTCATACTTCAGTGAGACTGCAGTGCAAGTTTTTTAAGCTATCTTTTTATCATTTTGTTCAAAGAAGGCCCAGAACGAGAATTAAGTCAAGTCTACAGAATTTTTAAAGGCTTCAAAACAGAGCGTCAGGTTGAAAAAAACATGGAAAACTAATGGTTGGGCCATAAGAAATAAGGGATAAGAAAGCCCACGTATTCTTTTATTGTGATAAATATTTAATGACCCCTTGTTGTCAAACTGATTATACGAACTAAGAGAAATCTGTTTCCGTACGTCCATTACCACTGCTAAGAAGCTTTTCTTGAACTCGACTGACCAGCAAAACAATTTTGTTGATGCGTGAATGATGTTTTCAGTAGGCGCTTAATACTTGTTTCATCGTTAATTTTGTTACCGTTCGAATTCACTTACATATGACTGAGAGCTGTGAGATTCTTTACGCCTAGTGGCTTTTGCGACAAACAGGTGCAGGTAAATGAGAATGGCAAACTAGCTAGTGAATCGATCTAATTGTTCTGCAAATTTCCCTGAGGTTTCTCGTAATTGGACAGGGAATGTGCTAAGATAAATGCAAAGCTCTGAGCCTGAGATCTGCGCTAAAGAAAATGTTTGTTGATTTAAGAAGGGGCGAAATCAGTTCGCGTCTTTAACTGGAGCTGTGGTGAAAAAATGGATTGTTTTTCCTTGGACACCTTGTTAGTTGGAATTTTGTATCTGTCTCTGATTTGCGAGATTTTTGAATGCGTAACCAAGATAATAGCTCAAGAAGAAGGCAAGGAAATCAATGACAGGCCAAGGAATCGTTTCAGATCAGGAAGCTGCAGACATTTTACGGGAACTTGCTCAGTTCGGGCATCTAGACACGGAAGCTCACGGCATTTTGTTCAAATGCGGATCTTGGCAAGAAGATAAACTGTTTAAAAGGAGATTTTTGAATCAAAACACCGATTTCAACCCGGTGAAACCATATTTTCCTTCTTATGCTTCAAGTTAAGACCGTGTGGCATCCTCTAACACGTATCCGACGAGATATTCTAACAAGTATACTGACCACTTTGTGCAATGGATTCAACGCAAGAGAAAATGAAGACAGCAAAAGTCTTGGCGATATGATCAGTTTTATTTGATTTTGCCAGTGTCATAAAACACATTGGTGAAAGTCTGATATTGTTTATTTGAATACACTAAAATTCGTATCAATTGAAATGTCAAGTTACCATCAAGCCAACGACAAAAAGTATTACTTTTCTCAATATTGAAGTTGTAATAGTCGGCAATAATCAACTTCCATTGTCCATAAGAAGACATTATCCCACAAACGCGCATGCTTACGACTATAACACCACAGTATGTCGATGTTGTATTATTCTGAGCTTGAATTTAATTACAATGACGGAAGAGTTACTAACAATGATTCTGAATAGAAAGGCTACAAATGAAGTTCTTACCCGAGGTATTTTTTTTTAGTAAGGTGCACTGATCGCACGGTAAGAAAACATACCTCAAAAAGTCGGCCCAATAGAACATCATCAATTATTCGTGTTATTGCAAAGTCTTAAAACGCTTCTTGGAGATGTATGTATGATTAATGGTAATCCTGCGTGGGATTAGGTAGCAAGCGGCCATACATTTATTACTGACAGTACAAAGGCTGCAAACAGGTCGTATAACTTACGCTTTTGGGGAAAAAAGTAAGCCAAATTGCATCAGCGGTTGAAGTTGGCAGATGGCAAGAAATGTCAACTGACAAACCGCGACTCAAACTCTGCGTCTTCAGTGACAGGACCACTGACAAATAACGGCTTAACTTTTATCTGACAACTGACTAATTACTCGTAATTAAACTGACAAATTATGGATCTACCTTTGCATCCTACCGATCAACCTCGCAGCACATCGAAACACAGTTCCATTTTCCGTTACTTTCCGCGCTGATGACTCCGGGCTAAAATTTTTATCTGACAACTGACAAATTGCTCGTAATTTAGCATCCTACCGACAAACCTCGCAACACATCGAAACACAGTACAATTTTCACGTGACTTTTCGCGCTAATAAAGCCGGGCGCGTTTCAAGTTGCTTCAAGATTAACCAATATTGAATAGTCTATCTACTGATATAGACTTCTTTCACATGAAGGCCAGAAATGGAATACCGATCGAGCGAAACTAATAACAGTGATGTCTACAACAAGTACAAAGCATTAGCCTTCATAAAATAAAATCTTCTTTTAAAAGTGATTAAAATGACATTAAATTGTTCCCGGAGGCTTTAAGTTTTTTAACATAAAAAGAAAAGGAATTAAAATAGCACCAGGTGGAAATGAAATAATCTTCGGAATATTTTAAAGCACAATGAAAACAGAAAGACAGTTTCCACACACCCTGAGACGATAGCTTTTCGACGGTCAGATCTTATGTTTCGGCTACAAGCAGCCAGCAAAATAATCCAAACAATCTGAATTACTTACAGCAGAAAGCGGATCGGTCGAGAAAAACGGGCGGTGTTCATATAAGTCACTTAAAGGTACTCTAGAACCCAGGTCTTCTCTTTCTCTTTTTTTGGCAAAAACAAAAAGATTTTTTTATTGGTTATAACAAATAAAATTACAATGAACATACTTAAAATAAAATTGCAAGTCGAGCACTATCTTACTTACATAGTCACTATAGTCGAACTTAAGATATGTATAGAATGCATTAGGGTCAGAGGCATCTCATACAAGAATCCTTCTCTTCAGACAACTTTCAATGATCAGCTTTTGTTCTACCTTTATACCAAACTCGTCTATTTTGCAACGCTTAGAGCACATTTTCTGATAGTAGAGGTAATATTTTGCAAATAATAAACAGCAACTAAATTTCACAATGCTGTTTTCAGAAATATTTATCACTATTCCAAACAATATCTCATTAGACTTTAAAGAGATAGTACAACTGAATGTTGTATTGAACCAATCGACAACTTTGGTATAAAAGTCTTGAGTAAAGTGGCATTCAACAAAGGTATGAAGGATCGAGTCCGGCTCTTTACAGTATAAACATTTGTTTTCGTCTTGTAAACCGTAAGTACATAATTCCTTCTTGGTAACAGTTAGTCTGTGAATCAGCTTAAAGTTAAATTCTCTCAATTTATTTTCACAACATGTTTGTCCAATAAGAGTAAATTTTGACCTCCAATCGATGTTATCCAATTTTAATTCTTTTTTTTTTCTTTTTAAAGGGGCGCGAAAGTCTCTGTAGGTGATTAACAACCTAACAGCATAAATAGAGGTCGTCGAAAGGATCGCGGGATTCGAATATCTTTTTAATTCAGATATTGCTGCGTCAGCGTTGGCAAATTACAAATCCATTAAGAACCGAGAGTATACTCCATCGATCGTTTGAACACAAGATTCCACAATCACAAACTCGTTATGACGCTCACAATGAGAGCGCGCACTGCAAGTCAACGATTAGCTCCAGACGCTCGAATTTTTTCATTGGCTGACAAACAATAAATGCGAAGCAGAAATGAAAATTACAACGCACTACACATTGCATTTTACATCCGGCTTGGATGAGCAGTTTAAGGCAGGCGAACTTTCACAGCCGTTGACCTCTACCTCTTTAAAACCTCTGTTTTGATTCCTTCTTGTTAATCTGCACCTCTGTTGTTCTCAGGGCTAGGGGCATCGTTTGTGTTGTTTACCTATTGTTTCGTTTGGATGAAAAAGCGTCTTGTAAACGCTGCAGGTCACCCCAACTCTCGCTGGCGCGCCTTTCAAAAAATGTTAAAAAGACCATGGCGACTCTCCGTTTTGCCGACCACGTGACCAAAAGCGGAGGGTCTGGAGACCAGAACGTTCATGGGTATACACACATGTGAGTGTTTGATATATTCAGTGCAGGTTTACGTCGCACTCAGTTGTTAGATTATAAAACTCATTCTGGTGTCCATATCACTTTGCTTACAAATTTCTACACGATCAAAAGGAAATTATTTGGTGGAGATTGTCGCAACCAGTGAATATATAGATATTTCACTCTATCACCATGGCAACCTAGTCCCAGGGAGCTTTCTCGTAATCCGCCCAAAACGAAAGGGTCTGAGAAGGAGCTTCTGCATGTGACGCAAAAATTACGTACATTATTAATCAATTAGACGTCACAAACGACACGTAGTAATTTATGACCCAAAGTTACGTGGATTTAGAAAGTGCAATTCGTATAGCCGTGAAGCTAGTCACGAAATGTGCGGGTCTTTGATGTCGAAATTTAAGCCTGGCAATAGGGTGGCTCCTGCTCCTAGAAAAGATTCTCTTGAAACGAAAGAATTTCCAGGAAAAGCTAAACTTTCCGACGAGCCGACAGCGGTAGAGATCCCCAGCCCCGTTGAAAAAAATTTAGATCAACATGAAGACACTGGGATCAATTTGTCTGAAAGAACAAAAACGTGCGCAGAGGACTGTAAATCTGAATCAAACGACGAGGAAAAAGCTGTGGAGAGGACTGCAAAGAGTGCGGTTGTCGCAGTGACAGCGGAGTTCCCTGTTGCCCGTCCGCGCGAGCTTCCACCCTTGTATCGACCAACGGTCGATATAAAGAAAGTTAAAGAAGTGGTGGCTAAAGACATGGCGCGACTGAAAAAGCGGCAGGCAGAAAAAGAGTTGGCTAAAGAAAAGCTTGCTAGAGAAAAGTTGGAGAATGAAATTCTGGTTAAAGAAAAGCTTACCGGAGAAAAGTTGGAGACTGAAAATCTGGCTAAAGAAAAGTTTTCCAAGGAACGGCTGGTTAAAGAAAAACTGCCTAAAGAAAGGCTAGTTATTGAGAAGTTGGCTAAACAGCAGGTGGTGATTAGAGAAAAGCTGGAAGCGATTCAGGGTGGACAGGCTTCTAGCTCCAACACGGTAGCGACTAAACCCATTAGCTCCGCTCGCGCGCACTCTATCCTCCTAGGTAAGACTAAAAGTGCCATTGCTTTCGAAGTTCTTGTTGGAAGGAAGCGCAGGGAAACCGTTCTCCTTTCCGCCCGTGTACCCAGATGCCTCCGCAGGCTTCACAGTCCGCCACTGCTGACGGCTGAAGTGTTGGCCGCAAAACAGCTGGCCGCTCGAGAGAAGAGGCTCAAGGAACTGGAGCGAGTCCGAGACTGCGCACGCGCTTGTGCCCAGACTGCTAGTGGACCTCATCCACTGAATGACATTTGCACGTCTAGTGAAGCCGAAAAATCCCTTCCTTCCAAAGAAAAAAAGTGATAGACGACCTTGTACAGTTGGCACAGTAAATAATCGTTAAGTACCTTCAAAGCTGTGCTCAGCTGCAAATGAGTTCGATTCACACTCGGAAATAACAACCTGCCAAACAGGTTGTTTTATTTTCCACCAAAACCAGTACGACAGAAAACGAATCTTTCACTACAAAATATTTTATTTCTTCGTTTCCCTGCGTATTGGTTTTGGAGGACACGGCGGAATCTTTGGAAGTTTTTCTCTTTTGTTGTTTTTGTTTTGCATATATTTTACAGACTGATTAGCCGAATGAACTATGAAGTCTGCTTTCTCATCTGAACGCAATATTATTATATTGAACATTTTGACTATCGGAGTTCCTATTGCAAGTAGATATATGTTACTGTTACAGTTCTTGAGTTTAAGAACCTGTTATGTTTCATTTAAGTATTGTACCACGTTGAGATGTAGACGTTCAAGAAGAAATGAGCCCCCCTTTTCTTTGAACGTCTACATCTCAACGTGGTACTACGTGGCCCTGTCCCTGATAAGCGCCCCTCTACAATAAGTGCTCTCCTTTGAGATACCAAAAGTAAATTAGGGTGCTAAATTGAATCTTTACGGTAAATAAACATTGAAAATAAATTTAATAAAGACATGGCAATTCTGGTACTTGTGTTGGACGTTTGACGTACAGCCCCGCGCAGACAGAGTGCACGGACGATGTTTGAAATCACTGTTCTTACAAAGAGGGTTGCTAACTTGCTGGTCATAGACAACTATGACAGGGTAAGCCTAGTTCGCAAGCATTGTGTGTATGTGTGATAGGGTGGGGTGGGGGAGGGGGGAAACAAAGAATGATTCTCGCCTTGACCGCGCATTCCTGGACATACTTGTCACTTGTTCTTCCAGTTATGTTTTCAACTGCGACAAGAAATTGCTGTGCAACTTGAAAACGTTAGTTCTACGTGACAACGTTTGTTCACATTGTGATCCATTTTGTTCCTCGTTTAGGATAGCCATCCTTCCGTCTTTACGGGTTCCGGAGCTCTGTCGAGTGCTGTTCTACAAAACGTGTGATATAGCTTAGTTTGCTTTGTGACGCTTTAAGAAACCCGCCATGCAATAAGACGACTAGATCTTGCTCAGAAATATTTAAGACACGTTTTCTTAGACGAAGAATCACTTTGCAGTGATAACAAATGTCGACCAAGCGCCACAACACAGCGTCTTCGGTTTGAGCTTCATTGAAGACAAGGCCGCCACCTGAGTCGGTGTGGATCTGTCCTCTAGGTCTCCGTGTCCGAGTTGGCCATAATAGCCTGGAACACAATAAATCCACATCACTATAGCAACCATGCATAGAAGGCGCGGTTACCTAATTATATGTTAGTTCCAGGCCTGGCCGGGGTCCTTGTGTTACAGTTCCCTCTCTGTTGTGACCCGAGGGTATACATGGCGATTAATACTGGGGGTGATCCTGCGATAAACTAGCATTCCATCTGGGTTGGAAGTAGATATACTCCTAGCTGTACTATGCTACTGAGAACAGATGAAAGCACCCGTACTAAAGGTTTGCATCTAGGCAGAAGAAATATCTTTGAAGATATCATCCTGGCAGTTTAAAACATCGAAAACCTAATTGATCAAGAAGATCGTTATCTAGTGCTCGATAGTGAAAAATGTGTAAGTGCAAGCGGATTGGCAAGCCTACTCTGTGGTTTTCCATAAAGGGGCTAGAAGAAGTGTTTACATTATATACAGAAAAACAGGTTAAGAATCCAATCACACTGAGCAAATGGAGTAACTCGTTTGCCTGCATGGCCACACTAAAGTTCTTCTCGGGACAAACAGGGGTCAGAAGACTAGATAGAAAAAAAGGAGTAATCCAAAAAAACTTACCCCACCCCCAAGTCCAGACACTTCCATCACCTGTAAAACCAATTCGAAGCATCAGTCTTCTCACTGATGGCTTATAGTTCCTTTTGGAACACGGTTAATTCTTAAAGTTGGTGCAGTTAACATCTGTGCCAACTCTCCCGGATTATCTGGGAGTCACCCGGATACAGACCGAATCTCCCGGTCTTCCGTACGTTCACTAAGTTTCCCGGACAATAACCGAAGGAAAGCCCATGAAATACATTTTTCAGACATATTTTGGCAGACATTTGGCGTTTTCCTTGGAAACACTTTTTGGATATTTGACGCATTTTTGTGGTTGGAATGACGGCGTTCTTCTTTAGGACAACTTTTTTCTAGGGCAAAGAACGTAGCATTGGCGATCTCTCGGATTTCGATGTTTTTGGTTGGCAATATGAAGCCCCTTACATGTAGCTGATGATGCCCTTCTACTAACACATGTCAATATCTGTATACCTA
This sequence comes from Orbicella faveolata, assembly GCF_042242905.1. Taxonomy (NCBI): domain Eukaryota; kingdom Metazoa; phylum Cnidaria; class Anthozoa; order Scleractinia; family Merulinidae; genus Orbicella; species Orbicella faveolata. The sequence continues at coordinate 15,123,104 of NW_028301536.1, read as the reverse complement.
ATGTCGCGACTTTGCTCTGCTTCTCAGACATCTCAGAGCCATGATCTGTATGTTAGCTTATGTTGGCAAGACGCAGTCGAACCAAACTAACCATGGCGAGAACGCACCCAAATTTGATCGAATTTCTTTACGCGAAAAATATTTCTTCAAATGTCTGGCTCTCCTTGTTTGTGGCTTTGTTCTCGCTTTCCTCGCTGTTCATGGTTTGAAAGAAAACTGTTTCAGGGTTATTCAGTTCATCTCCAGTAATGCCACCCACTGCTTTTAACAGCTTTGAGAACGATTTGTCGAGACAAGTAGTGTAGGTACTGTAGGAGCTGCGACTTTGACGCGAGAATTGGCTTTAATTGTCATATAAAGCATCCTATTCTTCGGCAAGTTTTACTAGTTTTTTTTTTTACCAAATTATTGGTTATGTTGCAACATTTTGATTTGGAAAATTCAGAAATAAAGTACATATACTCAGAATCCCCATAATACCGTTGGATATATGAAGTCATTGTCCTTATCAATGGACAAGTATAACTTGTAATTGGCAGCTTCGAAATTTTACAGTAATGTGAAGATAAAGAACAGCTAGATTTCTCTTGCGATGAAATCTTAAAGTTGAAGTAAAAGTTCATGGTGTCAAGCAGGTGGGTGATGTTCTTCCATTACGTTATGTTTCATTGAAATCACGACTACCGGTAGTTAAGGCTTAACAAAAGCTATCTCGTCGGAGAAATATTACTGGCATGTGTGGAGCACAGGAAGTAATATACCAAACACGAGAGACAGTGTTTCATCGGGGTATCCAAACACCGAAGAGAGAGTTGAACATACCACGCGCAGCGGAGTATTTTTGACGAAATCCGAGGTGTTTGGATAACCGATGAAGATATATCTTCTTAGTCGAAACAAAAACTAATGAGTAAACGGAGAAGTAAAATCGTCAAAATGTATGCTAATTAAGACCGGGTATCCAAGCCATGATTTTCTTCGTTTTGACTTGATGAATTATTAATGAATTTGAGAAGAATAAAGCCAAACTCGGTGGTTTCTGTTGATTCATTAAACAAATGTTTTCGTTCTATCCCAGTTACACGTGCAAGCGTACCAGAGCCCATTATATACAAGCATTGTCAAGAACACGGTTCTGATAAAGCACCCACAATGTTCAATAAGCCTATATCTGTATTCTCTTCATTGTCACCACATACTTCTAAACAATCAATTTATACTGAAGTTAAGGAATAATCGCTGTTTGCATACCAGTGACTGCAGCAGAGTGCCTTGTTCCACAGCTGACTGTCATCACCTCTAAATCATCAGGGAAGTTGATTGGTACAGGGACTGTCTGGCACTGAACCTGGCCACTGGATGACTTTCTGTCATCATGATTGACACCCAAACCCAACTGTCCTTTTTCATTCCATCCCCACATGTACAGGTCACCAAACTCTAATGACAAGACACAAATCACAATTCAACTTTGTAAAACCCTTGAAAACTCAGGTTAGCTTGACAATACATTTTTATGTACATTACCCTACTGTTATAGTCTACCATAAACGTCCAAAAGTAAAGACCCTTGATACTTTCAGAATTACCAGCCTTTGGGGCTCGTTTCTTTCAGGGGGGGTCATTACTTTTGAGGGGTCAATACTTTTAGGGAGCAAAAAACGTTATATAAAGTTGGAGGACTGAGCACTTTTGATTTGTAAAAACAGTACTTAAAACAAGAGACACGCATGGGTGGGCTTTTCAATACCATGTTGTCAGTGGTCAACAGGGAAGCTAGTCAGATATTGTAAACTGTTTCTACTACATGAAACATCCATTTTTCAACATTTTATGGACAGTTATAAGCAATTGGACCATTTTATCATGTAAATTTTTGATTTTTCAATTTTCTTGTTTTAATTTTAAGACTTGATCAAATGCTTTGCTCTTAAATATTTTAGTGTATCTCATATCTCAGTTTTTTTATGTAACCGTTGCATATTTGAGAATTAGTTTCTATATTTTTAATTTTAAACATGTCATCTTTTTTATTCTGTATATAATTAAATGAAGGCCACTGGTTTTTCAGTTATTACTGTTGTGTGCTACCCTCAATAAATGAAGTTTATTCTTATTATTATCATTATCAATATCATTATCAGTATCAGTATCAGTATCAGTATCATTATCATTATCATTATCATTATCATTATTATGTACACTGCTATGTTAGTCTGCTGTAGTAATATTCAGGGATGTGAAAAGTCTGTTTACAAACAAATATTTCTCCACATTTCCCTACCCTATGTATATTGTATGGTCATATTAAGCTGTGGCAAGGCCAGCCATTCTCTGCTCAGAACACTGTGCCAGCCCCCTTTCCCTTTCCTTGTTCTCTTCTGGACCGTAGTATAAAGGTATCACAGTTTCATTACCCATATTTCAGATTTAAAATACACTCCCCTACTCTTTTAAAATATAAAGTTTCTTCATGATGAATACTGTGCAAGATAAAACAAGATTTTGTTTTACAATGCACAAAATGTGAAAAAGCCCCATACATGCTTTAAGGTTACTTCAAACCTTCACGGGTGTCCTCCAGAAAAAAATTCGTAAGTGTGCTGTTTTCAAGGAAACCCCCACAAACTATATATCAACAGAAAGGTTATAAAATGTAGAATTCAATAAAATTATGTTTTGTTTTGGATTTTGATTTCCAAAGGCAGCAGAGGCCGTCAACTCCAAAATGACCGACTGACGTTCCAGCGAATTAATCGGGTATCAAATGCGATTGTTCATGCAAAATAACGGTGCAATGTTTATCACAAAGCCTCAATCTCTAAAAATGTGTCAGCATTTTCTTTTATTTCTATTGGTTATCTTTTTATAGATCTGTCAACTTCGACTATCCAAAAATTTGCGTAACCTGTTGCGTTTAAGGCCACCACAAGGAAAGTATTTAAAATAAAGGAATTCGCCAACACGCTGTTGTTCATTATCTATCAGTGAATGTTCTGACCAAATTTCCTGGAAAACCCTCAAATCTGCATACCCTATAAATTCATTTAAAGAGAAGGGATTCTCTCGAAAAACGAGTGCGAGTTTCTGCCTTCTAAAGATTTATAAACATATCACGCCTTCACAGAGGAATGTGTCAACTTGAAAAGCTGCAAGCCAATGAAATAACAGAACCCCTAGAGTTCACAGTATCCAAACTTGAGCTTCGAGGACTTTGATTTTCGTGATCAAAAAAATATCGACCAATGTAGCCCCGCGAAGGTTTGAAGTAACCTTAAATCAGTTGACATTATCCCTGGATAGATGGACTTCAACTCTTATGAATTACTGTGCCCTAAGTTTTCTTTTTCTCTCTCTCTCACCACTTATTGCAGCTGAATGCCAGCCACCTGCAGCTACAAACTGAATCCTAATTCCTTCCAGGGCTGGAACAACTTCTGGGCCTTGCTCTTCAACTAGCAAGCCACGCCCAAGCTGCCCACGACTAAAAATTGAAGATCAAGAAATCAATGTCATTTATAACAAGTTTCTTAAACAGCTTGGAAGAAATGAAACTCTTGAACATATTATTAAAGAACAAAGAAACATTTACCTGCCACTTCCAAGACTGTGTACAACTCCTAATGATGTCAATAGTAAAGCATGTTCTTTACCACAAGCAACTGATGTTACCTGTTTGGCAATCTCTATTGGCCTGAACACCAGAACTGGTTTCGTATCATTGCCATCTTGATCTTGTCCATTAGCTATGAAACCAACCTGTCCAGTTTCTTTACAGATGACAAAAAACAATATTACTCATTTCTAGATGGCTGCTACAGTGTTGCGCAGAAGCAATGCAAACAAATTCTGACAGGACTCCTGGTTTTTCCAAAGGAGTTCAGTTACATGCACAGTTTTAACCTGCAGAGAATACAGTTACGCTGGATTTATTTCATTGTATAGCATAATGAAACACGAAAAAATAGTGAAGCTCACTTTTGTATTTCACACTCTGCAAGTGTGACTCACAGTATGGGCTTTCACACAAAAACTGTTAGTAGCAGTTGAATCAACCATACAAAATTCATGTGCTTATCCTCTCATCAGGTTGCCCAATAATTTTCTGGTACTCATCAATGACACATTGTTTGCATGGAGGTACATGTAATATCAGCTGGTAAAGTGGCTGCCTAAGACCATATGGCAGGGACTGCAAAAGCCATGAACCTGGACCTCTCATTCCAAATTTTCTAGTCTCCCACCACTATTTTTATAATACTCAAAAAAGCCTAGGCAATGTTTACTAATTAAACTTAGCCATTGTCTGTCTGGCTTGGAGCATAGTTCATCTAAAAAACTTAATACAGCAAAGAAAATTGAGCAGAATTCAGCCATCTGCTACGCAATACGGCATTGATATTACAATTGTATGGGGAAATGAGATTTTGGTCAGTTATAATACATTATGTAAGTTACTGTCAAGGGTTAATAACCACCTGTTACAAGTATGCAACTTGATTCCCTGCAGCCCACTGCTTTGAATTTTGTACCATCACACTTGACTTGAACAGGTTTTGATGTTCCATTTGTATAATTGCTCCACAGCAAACAGTCTCCATCCTTTGTAAGAAATGCAAGTTGTATCCAGCTGCAACATGCATCAGTAACAAAACGATCTGGAAGATTAACCACTTCCCCAACTTCTTTTGTTCTAGAGATCCATCCTGTTGTACTGACTGTTCCATTTTCTTAAAAAAGAGCAACAAACAATAGCATTTAATACAGCAAGCATGCCTTAGTTGGATAACACTCTGCATGTGACTATTTGATACCAACTGCTGGACTGTGCTCAAGAAATGCCCGGGTTCCACAGGTGACTAACTTTTGACTTTGGGTGACTGGAAAAACTTACTTTTTTAATATAAGCTTAAGTGCTGGACGCCCAAGATTTCATTGTTAGGAACCTTTGGGCTCCTTGTAATTTTTCTTAGACCACAGCCTTGAACTGGTATAACTAAGACTTCATCGTAAAGCTTGAACCACTTAAGGTCAGTTTGTGACTATGTAATTTCACTGGTCTGACTAAAGGTTAGAGGTCTAAGCAGCAGGTCTAAGACAGGGATGAGGGATAAGGAAGAGAGTTGGGGAGTAAGGGGCAAGGGTTGTTTCCATTACCATTATTGAGACTGAACTGTAAACAGGCTAACCTGAGCATTATTTACGCTAACAGAAATGCTCTTCAGGCTATTCAGGTTCACAATCTACCTCTCTCCCCTCCCCCTCACTCCGCATTTCCCATTTTAGATCTGCCTAGTTGAAAGTTTTTTAAATTGTTTTGACATGTGAAATAACCCAGCAAGCAGTCTTAACATTTCAACATTAGCCTGAAGAAAACAGTGGACAACAGTTACAAATGTACCAGTACAATGTTCACAAGAAGTTTGAATCATGAAGGTGTCATGTTATCATGTCATTACATACATGTTTGCACCAAGCTGCATAGTCACTGTATGCAAACATACTACATGTATACTAGCACAAATAATAGCAGAATTCAGAACCAGTCAGTGTAAAATGCAGACTGCAGACTGCAGACCAGGGGTAAAATGCAGACTGTAGATCAGGGGTAAAATGCAGACTGCAGACTACAGACTCTTTAGGTATACATCATATGTTAATCCATTATCGAGTGCCAACTGTAAGCAGGGTTATTCCCAGGTTATTCAGGCTAATCAGAGTGAAAGTCTGCACTCTAATTAGCCTGAGTGCATTCCGGATAGACTGAATATCATTCAGGTTAGCCTGAATAACCTTCCAGTTGGCCTGTTTACAATTGGCAAGGTCCGAAATTTCAACAAGCTGGTCGTCAATGTGACTGAAAATTTATTCATGCACTGTAATCAGCATTTAGGGCTGCCATGTCTTCAGCGGTTTCAACTGCCAGCCATACCCTGGGTGCCTGGCAGAAACACAGTCATACTTTCCTTTCGAGCAACATGGCTGCTTGATTCCTTTTTGACAGTTTCGTACTGATGGCATATAAGAAGAAAATGATGTTAAGTTCAGTCTCCAAACTAAGAGAGCTTCCTATTTGACGAAAACTTTATTTAAAATAAATTGTAAGCTACACAATATTTTAATGCCTTTACATGTAGAATCTGACTCTTGCGATCGTTCAGGAGTAGGTACATTGGGTGCGAAGAAATGTCTTGAAAAACTTTGCATTTTTGTGTTTTGCCATGAAGGAAAAATTTTCATTGACACTTTTTGGTGACTACATTTTTCCATCTGGTGACTGAAAAAAAAAAAATCAGTCGCCAGTTGGTGCCTAGACTTTCAGAAAAGTCCTTCGTCTTGTTTATGCAGTACCCGCCAGACAAAGGACTTTTCCTACTTGATTGGCACCAATTTTAGTGACCTAAAAACAAAAACCCTTCAAACAAGACAAGTTGACCTCTCACGACTTCATTGCTCACTCGGCTGCTTTGAGGCCTAAAAAATTGCAGCTCGCTTCGCTCACTTAGATGTTCTACCCTGGAACTCATGAGGATGACTTGTGGCAAGTCTAGTTGGTGCCTGCCCAAAGAAGTTAAATTCCGTACCCTGGTTAGTTCTCAATGGTGGAAATGGTAAAAACAGTTCAGTTAAAAGTCTGCAGTCTGCAATCTGCATTTCACCCCTGGTCCACAGCCTGCAGTCTGCAGTCTGCAGTCCGTAGTCTTCATTTTACAATGACCAATATCAGAACCACTTTGGGCCACTTCATTTACAAGTGTCAGAAAGCCTTGTGGAGCAAAATTGAATGAAGACAAGCAGCTATGTGCTCTGATCAACAGTTTTAAGCTGGCTGACAACGGTTTTCAACACTTTCCTGCAATTATGTCAATACTGTCAATGTATCAATACTGCCTCTCTTTATCAAGTATTCCAACAGTACAAAAACAACTCAAAAGCTAGCTTGATGGCCCCGACAGTTGTAAGATCACTTGATAAAAGTGGTACTATTGCTCCGTCAAAGTATAACTGCTTAAAATGCCCTGGAAATTGTTGCTAGGCATCTTAAAGTCTCCCGGAAAGTCTGCAGGTTACTCAAGCATTGAAAAATTATACACATCACTTTAAGAAGTTAAAAATCACGGTCTTCCACGATATCTTTTAAAACTAAAGTTCACTTTAGCGCCAACCTTTTAAATAAAATGAGCACGACCACGATGCCACAATACTACTGACACAATCAACATCCAAAGGAACAGGAGATGGAACTACACTAGACGAGGGTTGAGGAGTCTCGTTGTCTTTACTGACAGTCTTATGGGCACTGAGCTGAGCAAAGCCATTGTATCCAAAGCCAAAACATTTATAGCTTCCCTTGGAGTTCAACGCTGACCTCGAGGTAGCTCTCTGCTCAGTTTCATCCATGAAAAACTTCAAATGGTCTTTTCTGCCTCCATCCGTCCGCCATTTTCTTCGCCAAGCACCCTGGCCTTCTTCTCAAAGGCTTGGATACAAAGCATAACCATGGAAAATCTAATTGCGCTTCGCCTTTTTTGAACATTCTCCTTTGTTGTTTGGTGTGAGATTTGGCATTAGTAAGATATTTTTCGTTTTTATTTTTGTTAGCTGTTGAAAATGTTTTCTACATTTCGCTGGAGACCAGGTGAATGTGATAGGTAATTCATGTGATGCCATCGTATCAAAATCAACGGCAGAAAAAGGCTTGCTGGAATTCAGCATCTCAATGGGGTGCAATTTCGGACTCTAACGGTTACATTTTACGTTAAAAATATTCGCCGAACACGAAAATATGAGCAGCAAAAGGACATTGGTTAAACAAAAAGTGACTTACGGGTCCGCGGGAGATGGAAATTTGCATGAAAGTGACGAAGATTTCTCAGGTAAACGAAACCCAACGAAACGAGTGTCGTTTGATAGCCATGAACTGAGCGACTCCGATTCTGATGCAGAGAATTCTCTTGGAAGGATTAATCGCTCCTCTGCAGGGCCAGCTGGTGATTCTCTTGACGGGTTGTTCAGAGAATCAAGTCCTAAAGACAGGCAACGATCTGAGGAGTCAATAAAAGGAAATTCGATAGAGAGGCAAGGCTCAAAAGATAAATATTCACGTCGCGAAGACAAAGGTATGTTTTTATTGACAAAAGTACGTAATTGACTGGATTATAGCGCTTTTAAACAACTATCTTTTTTTAACATTTGTTTGCACTTCAGTAGTTGGTGTAGTTCTGCTATACCACAAAGGTGGTCAGTCAGATCTGTCTGGACACTAGCAATTTTTGCTTACATGTAAATTGGAAATAAGAGAGGATGAGGTGTAAGAGAGTTTATTTCTCATATTGGCCTTATTCACATGGTAATCCCTCTTGAGTTATTTTTAGATTACTCTTGCTTTCAGAAATCCTAGAAGAGTATCAAAACAGCTAGTGCTGTAACACAGATTTTGCTCATGTGGTTAGACTAGAGGGCTTGGATTATGACACTCGACCGACTGACACTCGACCGATATGTTGGTTGACATATCAACAGACACTCGACAGCTATATCAACCGGGATATGTCAGTGGATATATCGACCGACATATTGGTCGAGTATTTGTCGATATATTGACCGACACTCGACCGATATATTAGTCGATATGTCAACCAAGAGTGGGTGTCCGATTGTCGGCCGACATGTCGATTGATAGGCTACCGACATTCCACCGATACTTCACTGATACTTGTGTACTGGTGATTGTAGTCTGAGTTGCAGACGTAATTTAACCTAGGTTAGTAACTTCCGCTGAGCAGCGTAGATATCCCTGTTCTACCTCCCCCCCCCCCCCCCCCACCCCCGCTTCTAAGAGACTTCTTTGTATAAACCGAGGTAAGATGAGAAGGGGTCTCAACAGTGCTCACGGTTTTGTTCAAGTTAACCATTTATTGCTTTCTAAATCATATGAAAAAACTTCGGGCGAACTAGCTTTAGGTCAGGGCGAAACGACTTGGGGCGAAACACACCTGGGGCAAAACAACCATAATTCAACACAGCATAGTCAATGAGTGTTGGTCAATATGTCGACCGATACAGCAGTCGAGGGGTGCACAAATTACACATGATCCGAGGGCTTTACATGCAGTTTCATCCTCTATGAAACATCCACCCATCCACAAAGGAAGCAGATGTCATGTCTGAAAATAACTCGAAGGGGATTACCTTGGAAATAAGGCCTACATAAACTCTCTTATCTTCTGTTCTCCTGTTAGAGGGCCTGGTGGTCTCATGGTCAGTGCACTTTACCTCTGGGTAGACAGGGTAGCCGATAGGCTGCGGAAAAAAAAGACAAATTTTGCGGGATTTACAGAGACAAATTTGTGGAAAAAATGGCAGATTTCACGGGAAATTCACAGGAATTTTCAGGGTAAATTTTGCTGAAAAACAATTGGTAAAAATGGTCAATTTCGTGGGAGTTTTCTGGGAAAATTTCGCTGGAAAGCGATCGGTTTTGCACTGATTTGACGAACATTGGTGGCTAAAGACAGCAATTTTGCCTTTTTTGGGGGGGAAAATGAAGAGCTTTAGCCTATGCAACAACAACAGCAACAGAAACACAGACTACTTATAAGTGTTGCTTTTGTAAACCTTGCCATTTTGCAAGAAAATTTGAGCAACTCGTTTGGACTATAGTACATGTTTGTATTTGTTTGACAACAAGGTTCTTTTCAACAGAAATCATTATTTGCTCTTTTAACAACAATGTGCTCAAGAAATGCATCAGTGGCAAAGCTATTTACATCATGGCCACAGTGAGTGGCCAGTTTTTCACAACATTAATCTAAGAACGCCTGGTAGTTTTTGGATGTTGTTTACTCGTTGCAGTGATGACGTGTCACGTTAAATTTGCAAGTTTACCGCAATTAAACAGTTCTAACAGCCAAGATAAGTTTCAAATATGTTGCACCAACATGTATTTGATGCAATATCCAGTGAATTTCATGGTATTTTGCATGTTTTTGTGAATTTCACAGGATTTCGTGGATTTACTTGAAATTCGCAGCTCCGTGATGGTGCAAAATATCAGAAGCCCTGGGTAGAGTAGTCAAGGACATTGCGTTGTGTTTTTGGTACCTGCAAACTTAATGCTGGGGGATAACCCAGCAATGGACTAGCATCCCATCCAGGGGGGAGTAGAAATACATTGTACTACTAGTCACTTCATGCTACTGAAACTGGGATAAGTACTGGCCTGATGGGCCATTTGGCTCGTATACAGACTTTACCTTACCTTTCTCATGTTGGAACAAGGTATAGAATTTAAGAAGTGATCATTTGAAATACAATTTACTTGTGCTATCTTCTTATGTCTTCATTTAGAACAACCACGACCTGCCCCAAGACCTCGTCCCACTATTGCAGCGAGAAGGTCTAATTTTGAAGGTCACTCAGTCACTACATCACAGCAATCATCAGATGAAGATAGTGACAATTTGTCTGCCATAACTTGGCCAATGAAAACAAAGGAAACAAAGGAAGCAAAAGACAGACACCCAGTTCCACCTCCAAGGACATCGCCACGACAACATCAAGAAAAGAGTTCATCATCTGACATGGTTTCACCTAGGCCTGTGCCAAGATCAAGGCCTCCTTTGTCCTCTAGAGAAGGAAACATGAAATTATTTCAGAAAGACCCAGATGTTGATGAATACGAAAGGACTAAGCATTTAGAGAGAGATTCTGGAGTTCACGAATATGAAAAGACTAAAAATACTCCAGATAAACCTATACCTCCTTTAAGAAGGAAAAAGACATTCGAAGAAACACAAGAAAATCACACTAGAGCCAAAATTCCCATAGTAAGAACTTCTACATTTGAGAATGATGGACCATTTCTGGATAAAAATGATACAGCAGAAATTGATCAAGCGGGAAACTTAAGACATGGCCAATCGCAGAAGGTTAAAGGTCGACCTCTGATTTCAGTAGCAAGGTCTGACTCTTCTGAGGAAAGTGAAGATGATTCAAGAAAGATTAATAGAACAGGTCTGGTTGGTAGTAAAAAGTATTTTGAGGAAGAGCAGAGTCACGACAGGACATTCGGAGACCCCAAGGAGGAATCTGTACCACCAAGGGTACCGCCAAAGCCATCGCCTCGAAGTCGCATGATGTTTGACAATTCTATGAAAAATCATGAACCATCTGAAGAGGAAGGCAATCATGTAAAATGCTCAGGAAGTACTCCTTTGTTGAAAAAATCGTCAAGTCTTGAGACACTGCCGTCCAAACAGGGTTCACTTGCAAACAAGAAAGCACTTTCTGGATCAAAAGAACAAGGGGTTCAGAAGGTACAACTGAAAAAAAGTCTCACTCCACAGAGACCCATGAGTGCTAAAAAAGGTTCCTTGATGACCAAGCTGAAGGCACAATCAGATATAACAAATACTTTTGAAGAGCATGTTCCTTCAACAGCAGAGAACATTATTGGAATCCAAGATGATAGAGTTTTTAAAAAGAAAGGTGCATCAGATTTTGATTCAGGTAATTAACAGAGCTAGAGTTCATGAAAGTACAGAGGTAAAAAATTAATGGTTGTAAAAAATGGTAAAATGACAGTCAACAATTCTATAAAAAAAACGTGAACCATTTGTAGGGGAAGGCAATCATACAGAAGGGCTTACATTTTTTTATTTCTAAATATTTGTACAGTGTGCATGTACCTACAGATATGACATCAATAACAAGTAGCATTTAGCTATTTCTAACTCACACACGGTGTTTTACTATGATCAACAGTGTACGTGTTAGTCTTCTGAAATGAAGTCACGTGTGCAGGCTGCAGAAATAAGTATGAACAGCTGCATTTATAGAGAGTGTACATGCATGTACATGTACTCGCCCAAATTATACTGAAAAATAATATCTGCTAATTCAAATGGAAGGGTCTGCTTTTTTCTGAAGCCCTTTGTAGAGTAAACAACCAACCGACCGTGTAGCCAACCCACTGACTGACCGACCAGCTGCTACTGACTCAATGACTGTTTCCATTTCTGGTGCTCACACTTCTATTCTAAAAAAAAAGGGTCTAGGACTGACTACACTGTAACTCACCTGTCTGACTGACTAACCAACTGGCTGACCCACTGACTGACCATTCAGCTGTCACTGACTGTATGATTGGCAGATTAACTAACCAACTGAATAATAGGTCAGTTGATACAAATTTATTATGTACGTGGCTTAATATTCCAGGTGGTGGTAGGTCAGGACCCCTAAGGGCCAACCAAGCAATTAGCACAATGACCCGATCACCACACCCTAGAGAAACACCTACAGACTTTTGGAGAGGCACTAAAAGTGCTACTCATGGCAGCACTTTAACACCAAAGAGATCCTCATCAATGACAAATTTAAGAGGTGCAAGTCCAGATTCCTGGAGTGAAATGGGCAGTGAGAGGGTATCACAAAATGGTGGCTTGATGGACACTGCAATAATACGTCAGGCAGTGTTTGACGAGTGGAGGACAAAGAAAAGTGAAAGATTGAAGGAACAGCTGGCCAGCAAGGCTGCTGAGAAGAAAAAGCTTGAGGAGAAAGAAAAGGAAGAACATGAACGTAAAAAAATGGTAAATTTAACAAACTGTGTACTTGTAATGGGACAAATGCATGGGTTATTGACCAACCATGTTTGGTTAAGTTGGCTGGATATTGGCCAAGTTCTTTTTTGCATGTTTATGGACTCAGACAGAGTCGAGGTCCATAAACATGCCAAAAAAGAAAGAGGTCAATATCCAGCCATCTTGACCGAACAAGCTTGCTCAATAAAGGATTTATTATATGGAATAAAAAATAAATTTTTCTTGCAGGACACAGCATGTGATCTTGAGTGGGCGAGATAGCACCATCTAGCCCGCTTGACTTGCTAATTTGTATTAAGAAGCCAACCTCAAACCTTTTTTAGGTTTTCCCTCCTTTTCACCAATGTTGGAATTTGTTTTCATTCAAAACTACTAAAACATTATAATTTTAGTTCTTTAACTCCCTCCAAATCTTTACACAATCCTTAGCTAAATTAAATGTGTGTGCTAAATACAACACTTCAAAACTCATTAAACTAAATACCATCACAAAATTAGGCTTATTGTGCAATGTTGTTAGGTAACTAAAAAGTTTTTTAAAATTTGTTTAATTTTTCCTAGGCAAAGAGAGCATTTGAATCCTGGAATGAACAGAAACAAGAAGAAAACAAAGGAAAGAATGCCAAGAAAAAAGAGTTGAGGGAAAAAGAGCTAGAAAAGCAAAAGGAGAAAAACCTTAAAGCTAGAGATGCCAAAAAGTACTTTGAATCTTGGAAAGCAAAGAAAGATGAAGAACTTAAAGAAGAACATCAGAAAAAGAAAGAGGAACAGCACAACAAGAAAAAGAAGGAAGAAGAAGAAAAGCAAGAAAAAACCTTGAGTGCACAAAAAGTTTATGAAAATTGGTGAGATGCTCTTATCAAATATACAGTCACGTAACTTTAGTTTAACTTAAACACTACAAACTACATGTATGGAGATATTTCAACAATTACAATTGTAACAGCTACATTATGGTGACTCCAAATGGCAAACTGCCCACTAGGAACATTCTACCTGATCTACAGGTTTAGGAAATAGCCAAAGAAAATGTGCTTTCCGATTGGTCTAAAATTGTGTTTCTATAACCCATTGGAAACACAGAACTATCATGAGCTGTTCACATGATGATGGTGCAAGCAAAGAGAATTTACATTTTGATGATGAAAGTACACTATTTGTTTTCTTTTTTTAGTTGCAACATTTTCTAAAACAAAAATAGAAAACGTGTTCTCCGTGTTTCTATTGAGTTATAGACTGAAACACTCCTGGAAGTTTGGGAGAACTTGAAAATGCTGTGGAAACACTTGCCTGTCACCTCATGTTCCCACAGCATTTCTCATTCTCCCAAACTTCCACTCATGTTTCTACATTGTATCCATAACTTGAGAAAAACATGGTACATGATTTTTATTTCTTAATTAATACACAATGAAAAGAATAATACCCTGGTGCACTAGCTGCTCGCTAGTTTCCAGTTGCACTGTATCGGTTATAAGAAAATATCTTCTAAGCTGAATTGGAAGGAAATTCAATTACAGGGAGTATGGGGTAAAGAACAAATTTGAGTCCCTGACAGGGATGTGACAGGAGTCAAGCCCATGTCCTTCTGCACTCCAGTCAGATGCTTTCATGTCAATCGATATGTACAATGTAAGCACATTAATTTTGAGACAAGTGAGGTGAATGTTAAGTCTATCCTGCCCAGTACATTTTGATATAACTACATTTGCTTTGCATCTTCAAGAGTGACTTGATATCCTTCCTTTCCACTAACTTGTAACTAATTCATGAGTTAGTGAAAGAATAATTATGCAGTTTGGCAACCTACATGTACAATGTAGGTATTTAATGCAAAATCGCTCAGCACCTTATACTCATGACACGAAAAGCCAAGTTAATGTTCGCAAATTTGAACCAACAAACCCATGGGTTCCAATTTCACTGAATTCTGTCACGTAGGAAAAAGAACAAGGATGAGAAGATAAAAGAAGAGTTGAAGAAAAAAAAGAAGGAAGGACTTGATAACACCATGAAGGAAGAAGAGGAGAAGTATGAGAGAAGTATTCAGTGTGCAGAACGGTATCAGGCTTGGGTGGAGAAAAAGGGGAAACCACAGAGAGGTCCTCCCCCACCAACACTGACACAAAGGTACTTGTATACCACTTCCCACAAAAGAAACAAGTAGTGCTACAGTATTTGCTTCCTTAAACTTAGACTAGCTTTAGATTTTTGTTAGAAATAAAGTTAACTATGCTTGCCAATATATCTCTACTGGCCGTAATGTAGATTCATAGGCATGCAATGCATACAGAGGGTTAATATAATCTTGCCATCAGCAGCCTTTGCATGTATTGCAAGTTTGTATGCAACACAAAAAATAAACGTAGCTACTAACAGTAATGTGCATCATTTTTTCCTACATGAGAACACTTTTCCTCTGCTGTAAAAAATATTAATGATCACCTTCAAGGAATGCTTACTTATTTTTAACAAAGTACATATACATTATAATTTTTTCGTTTACGAGTGTGAACAGATCACTTTGATTAAGTTATACCTTGGTCCCTGCGATAGTTATACAGAGCAACTTCAATGTCAAAACTAAAATATTGATTTAGACACTGACAAAACTTAGCAAAACAGCAAAATCTCTGTTTACAAAGCTGAAAGGGCTGTTTTGTTGGCACATTTGTAATCATTTAGCATGTTTACTTTGTCGATGTACGCAGTTGTAAAATTATGTGATCTGACATTTCGTTATCATATTGTTATCTTTAGGAGCTGGTGCCCAAGTGGCAGAAAGTCAAACAATTGCATTCCAGAAAAAGTTGGGGGTGTGATTCAGGCACCCTCTCCCAACAGATCACGAACCATGTCAGGATCATATTACTTCAAGACTAACAAGGTACTGGACATGCACCCCCATTTTAATACATAATTTTATTTAATAACCTATTTGGACAACCTCCCTAAAAGCTTGCATATCTGTTGTCATCATCCCTAGAGGGGTACTACAAGATCAAAGTGTCTTACCCAAAAATGACCCTGGCCAGATCTTTTTATCTGCACTCTGAAACACTAACAATAGTCAAGTCAGACACCTCTCAGATGATGTTTTGTTTTTGTTTTACTTTGTTTTGTTTTTTAACAAACCAGTCTGTAGTTTTCAAGAGCATTTAAAATAGTTGTGTTGTACAAAGTCAAGATTGCATTACAGCTATCAAAAAAATCTAGCAGAGATTTATGAAAATGAAATGGTAAAAAAAAAAAAAACTATGATAAACCAATCACATTTTCTTTTGTTTTCTTTCTGCAGTTTTAACCCACAAAATGATAACAGTGCTGGACTTGGCTAAAATGTGAACACATTTTAATATACCTGTTTTTTTGTTTTTTGTTTTATTCTGTATAGTACTATGGCTTACTTAGTTGTTTGTTATTTGTTTTATGACTCAGATGTTTAGAGCATCATTGAACATTATGGGAAATCACACTTAGTACAGTTATACTTTTAATTATTTATTGTTAATTTTATTTCAAACCAAATTCATGATCACTAGAAAAGTTGTAACATTATTGTAATTGTGACTTCAGTGGACTATTTTAAAACATATACCACTTCTAACATTATTATATATGTTGGACTAGTAAGCTAAGTTTATTAAATCATATAGTGTTCATTGGTGGTAAAATAAAAATTAATACCAGTACATATTTTTAAAAGGTCCATAATTTCAGAAACTGGTCAGCTGAAATGTTCTGTACATTGTAATACTGATGGTTAAAATCTCAGTAGATGTATTTAAATGTGTTTCAGTCAATTCATGATTCATTTTCAACAGAATGCATCAAACATATATTACTTATAACTAATACACATTGCTATTGTCAAAACATGTCAAAACAATTAAGCAAGATTATGAAAAGTAATTTTGCTTGATACCATGTACGTGATTTTGTAGTGTGGTATTGGGTGGGAGTCGTTCTAAAATTATACTAGGCTGCCCAACTCTCTGCCAAGACATGGGCACAACATCAGTATTGTAATCACTGGAGCTGTAAGTCAATATTTGTCTAGTAAAAGTGTATGTAGGGCACAAAGGAAATAAAATTTAACTGAGTTTGATAATAAGAGTGACTTTCATTGAAGTGAAACAGGTGCTGCAGTCTTAACACTTTGTTAGTCTGTAATTAGTAAACCCCTGAGAAAATTCATCACCTGAGGCGCTGTTGTACAGTAAAAACCTGCATAAAAGAACAAGTGGAGTAAGAACACTCAGGCTGAAATTTGGTCAAAAAAGTACCATATACATAAGAACACATTCAAGCTGAAAGATGAAAATTGTTCCTATATCAAAAAATTGGCTGCCAGTTAGATTAGAATAACAGTACTAAGTACACTACTGAGTAGATCAATATATGTGCTACACATTAACTAATTAAAATGTTGTGCTTGCACTTTGATTTCATCTGTTGGTAGTCTATCCAGTATTTAATTTTTAGAAACAATTTTAAGAACACCTTAAGACCATTTTCAGGCTGATTTTGCAGAAAACACGTGATATATAAGAACAAAATCAGCCTGAAACCCCAAAACCTGTGTTCTTTTATGTGGGTTCTTACTGTATCACAGAAAAGTCTGTTCTTTATGATTAATTTAAATTGGATATATGTTTGGGAAAGATAAAGGAAAAGACCACTTTGCCACAGTTCTTCATCATTTTTTTTTTTTTACTGATCATTGGGTTTTAGAAATATACAGCAATTATTACAGCTAATGATTAATTTTAGAGATTTGAACGTTACAAACAAAAGTTTGGACCTCTAGCTACCCATCCCAAATATTCTATTGGCCGTAAACAATAGATCAAAATCCTGCTGATCAAAATGTTCACAAATCTGTTATACCATGTGAACATGCTTGTTGATTGCCAATGTCGACAGTAATTCAAAATAACTCAATTATTGGCAGAATAAACGTCTCTGAGATATAAGAAATAATAAAAATAATCTATAATAAAAATAAATTTATTGAATTATATCCTTTACTCTATATTTTCATCACAACCTGCTGGGGTCAACTATCATTAATTTTTTATCAAGCTGTATGAGAGAAAGGTTTAAAGAGGTGCAAATGAGAGAGAGAGAAAAGCCAATCTGTTACACTTCTCAACAAAACACCTAAGAGTCCAACACCCATTCTTTTTACATTTTTAGACATGTGTGGCATACAGACCACATACAAGTAAGCATAAACGACAGCTACAAAAAAATTTATTCTCTATGTGCTTACAATTTGCTTGAGCAAGCTATGGTTTGGTGATTCCCAGTGATGAGATTATGTGAAAAATAAGAGCTTTTGTCCTGTGCTTAGAGTGAGGCCCTGTGAGGGCATTGCACCAACAAAAATTCAGCGTTGATGATCAAGCATGCCCTACAGTTGTCGGTGTTTTCATTGCAGCTTTCATCTTACAGTGCTGCAATCCATTTCTTGTGTTCCTGCCATGGTTTCCTCCTCTTCATTACCAGGAAATTCTTCTTCTAAGCCCTCTTCCACATTTTCCTTCAGCAGCTCCACCTGATAGTCAGAGCTGGAATGCTCAAAGTAACTGGTTATGTGATGCTGTCAAATACAAAATATTGCACCAAAAGTTGACTGAATGTTGTATAGGTTAATATACAACAAAGTGTCTGTGATTTAACAGTCATGATTCTTGTAGAGTAGGATCAAGTGTAAGTTACGTGCTAGGTGGGGTTCATCTCTCTAGATTTTACAGCACAACCAGAGGCGACTACCTTTTGCCTTTTTTCATATACATGAGCTTAAGTGCTGGGCACTCAGGATTTCATGGTTAGGGACTTTTGGATTTCATCCAGGACCACCCTATACAGCATAATGCACATCAAAGTACTGGTACATGTGTAAATGTTGTGTTAATTTGTTTCATTTGTTTACCTCTCTAGATGGCTTGATACAGCGAATCATGTAATCCAGCCTGAGTATTGTCCTTACCAAGAGGTCTTTGACCTAGAGAACACCAACAACAAAACTGTATACATGCAGTTGCAGAAAACATCACAAACTTATCATATTGCCATGTAAAATGTCCCTGTTCTTATTGGAAGCACGCTTTCTGAGCCTAACTTTGATTTGGAAGGATTAAGTGACTGGGTCCAGGCATACAGTGCTACATTACTCACTCTGGATAACATGCTTCTGGATCAAACATTTTAGAAATAAAAACAAATAACATGGATAGCAAGTTTCTCTTAACACTGTAGGCTATCCCCAGTGTTTTGCTGGGTTGCCCTAGCT
This sequence comes from Orbicella faveolata, assembly GCF_042242905.1. NCBI lineage: Eukaryota > Metazoa > Cnidaria > Anthozoa > Scleractinia > Merulinidae > Orbicella > Orbicella faveolata. Next base: position 15,104,198 of record NW_028301536.1, on the reverse strand, counting down.
TTTTGTTCGTAAAGTGCCTTATCCGAGAACACATCACAATGACACCAGAAAGAGTTTAACCATGTACAGGCCACCTTCTACACTCATAAATTTTATTTTCTTTACAGTTGCCTTAATTAGTAATTTTTTTTTCTGATAACAGGGCCTGATCCAGGATTTTATTTAAGGAAGATGTTTGGCAGTGCATGTTCCTCCAGTACAAGACAGATACAAGCAACATCAGATCCCATGGGGAATGCTGGGGGAAGGGAAACAATTTCTGCAAAATCTGATCTGCCTGTGTACTTAAGTTCAGTCCCTCTTATAGGACTTCAGCAGTTAAGAAACAAACTGAAACTTTGAATGGCAATGTTTATAGAGCAACTGTCACTATTTATTCTAACACACCTTTGTTCTGTTCATGAAAGCAGCCCTTGGGTCCTTGATTTCTCCATTCAATGTTCTCAGCTTATTGGTCAGCATTTCAAGAGGTGCCTGACACAGAGTGGAGAAAAAAATAGTCAGTTGCCAAAAAATGTACACAGGGAATTCTGCAAGAGCACAGAGTTTCTCCTCCCCCCAGTATTGGTCCACATAATAACATGCTGCTCCAGCTAGAGAGGTGTCCAACTGGGTGTCAGCTAAGGAGGCTTGCTCGGAAAAGTCGACTGAAAAAGGTTGTAACTCATTACTGTAAAATTGACCTATAATTCTTGGTGCAGAAAAGCCTTAACAATGCTCGTAAAGACACAAAGAAATTTTAAAATTAATTATAGTCAAACTGCCACTAACAGCCACCTCCCTACAACTGCCAACTTTCTACAACTGCCAGTTTTTTTTTGTTTTTTGTTTTCATCCCGGCGGACAATCCATACATTTTCTCTTATTTTAACCTCTCTACAACAGGCACCTCTCCACGATGAAGATGGCCACAAAAGCGTGTTCTAAACTACCAAAATAATCTTTCCACAACAGCCAGTTAATCAACAACTGATGAAAGGTGTAAACCCCATTTTATATTGTAAAAGCTCCCGAACCGTAACGTGCGTCGTTGATGTCTGTTTCTGTATGGTTTCTGTTTTCTTGATATATTTTAAATGTGTTTAATTAAGTATTTCAATGCTACACTAAGTATTTTTTTTTAATATAAAAATGTTGCCCATCCCCCCCCCCCCCCAAAAAAAAATACAGGTGTCATACTACACCTCTACCTCCCCATAACAGCCACTTTCATCTGTCACAAAGGTGGCTACTGTAGAGAGGTATGACTATGATTGTGCTGGTAAGAATTTTTAGGGGGCTGGTAAGAATGACTGTTGGTTTTGTTTGCCCCTTATTGGTAATGTGGGTCTGAATCATGTTTAGATGGCAGAATAATCCAATTTTGAAAGGATAGTCACACATGTTCCACTGAAGTTCCACAGATGCACCTGTTCCATATCCACCCACTGACTCACGAATTTCTTGTGCATACACAACAAAATCAATGTTAACCTGCTCTTGGACTGTTTAATAATAATTCTTACCCTTTCTCTAGATGGCAGGTCTTCACTTCCAACTGCAAGGCCCACAAATGAGATTATTGTGTGCAACAGAAAATAGTCTGACTCCTCTCCTGGTCTGATCATTGTTACAAGTTCTACCAACTTTGAAACCTGCATAAAAATGGGAAAAAAAATCAATATGCTGTTGTAACGAGTGTGGGGAATTTACCTGTAGTTCAACCTTAGGATTGAACCCAAGTCACTGGTATTAGGAGAGTAACCCTGACCAACTATATGTACCGGTGTTGACTCAAAATTGTGAGATAACTAATGTCACCTCTGAAGAAAGTGTCGGCCCCACAGAAAACTAAAAATTGCCCTAAAATTTAATAGCCCATTTCAGACCCAACTACCCCTTTCCCTTGGACAAACATAGGCACGCAAGGCGTGCAAGAGTTATTTTTTTGTGTGAAGTGTAGGAGATAGGAGCATTCATGGAGCTGTTTACAATAATGATTTGGTTAATTTGACAAGTTTTTTCGGTTACGATGTACAGCAAGAAAGAAACTGAGAATTTATGATGTACATGCAATGTTACATCGGTCATGGTAAGATAGCTAAATAGTAAGCCATGAAATGTTTGACTGAACAAACTACAGTAACCTGACACATCTCCAGATTAATGTAGATACCATCTTATTTCTAACAGGCAATTTGATTCGTTCTTTGATAAAACCCACACTGTGATTGGTGTGACACACGCACATGCATAACTCCCTCATTCACTGATCACAAAGCCCTTCCAACCCCCAAGAGGAATTTTTGCTCAAAAATACTCAAGTTAAATAAGAGACCTTTTTGCATTTTATACGAGTCGTAAGTTTACTCTTTTTACACAACACAACACAACACCACTTCACCAAAAACAGAAAGAAAGAGAAAAAAAAACCTCTCTGACATGTTGAAAATCTGATTTAATTAAATTGCACTTTAACTTGGTGCCACGCAGGCTTCAAGGAACATTTGAGCAGTTTTCATACTTTCTACCTTTAAAAATATCGGACTGAAATGAATGTCATCAAGTAAAACTATTAAACTGCTACTGCAGAGATGTAAAAAACGTCCAGAAATGAAAGCTTCTTTTTTGTTTAACATCTTAGAAACAATAGTTGATAACTTGTCAGCTCTAATTGAATTTACTCCCATATAAAAAACAAAAGTGTTAAGTTACCATTTGTAACTAAAGATAGCAAACATCTCATGGGAAAGAGTGGTTACGATTCGTCAGCTCTGATTGAATTTACTCCCTTATGAAAAACAAGAGTGTCAAATTACCCTTTGTGACTAAAAAATAAAAATATCTTGTTATATTTGCATCCAACAAGAACAAAACAACCATTACCTGCACTTACTATTGTAAATGTTAGAACTCTTTCAAATCTAAATACATGTAAATGTAGTCTCGTCTCCTCTAAAACATGTCCTTAGAACTACAAGCGACGATTCGTGACCTCTAATTGAATTTACTCCTTGTGAAAAACAAAAGTATCAAGTTACCGTTGTAACTAAAAATGAAAATATCTCGTTCAATTTGCATACTACTAACTCACGCACTGTTTCAAACCTCAAGGCTCATCTCGTTCATAACTAAAATCCTCAGACTAACCCACAGAAAATGTTGAAGTAAACCCAATATATGAATACTTCCTCCTCTTTTATAGAAGAATAAATATGGCCGTTCTGAACTCTATCGGGATCAAATCTTCCCACATACCATTTACCTTTACAACAAGAAATTTGATTGGCTGTTTATAGTAGATCCAATCTGATTGGTGTGACATACATACATCTCTCACTCACTCACTCACTCACTCATCCATTGACCCGTCCATAACATACCCGACGCGCCAACTAAGAGGTATTTTTTTTTACAAAAAAAATAACTCAAAAATTGACCTAGTTTAAAATTATCCCGACCTAAAATATTTAAACTGCTACAAATATACTGTGTGAAGGATAGAATATTATTGTAGATCCCATCTCACCTCCATGGTATCTGGAACTGTGACATTGCATCTCTCATCTACAAATCTCTTTCCAGTCTGTTCTTCTTTCCCAAACTTAAGTACTAACCAATGAACAAGTGTCAGACTAAGACGACGTTGAAGTTCAATGCCATAGGTTGAAGGTGGCTGAATTTGAACAAGATACAGAAGATTCCGGTGCTGTGTGCTCAGTTTTGCCACAATACTACACAGCTCTTTTACCTGGCATTCCAACATAAAAGATCAATTAATTTTTTGCGTGGGCAGCCTCTACAGGTATATAATGCTTTCCCCCCAGAGAATTAATTTAAGTCCGTGAGCATGCACTGTTTCAATTGCTCTTCCTTGCCAAGATGGTGGGTCCACTCATGTCAATAAAGTTGTTGCCAGTGCTTGAAAGTAACTTTAATACATTTGTATAATTTTACTGCAACTTTTTCATGAAGATGTGTTGTTAAAATTAAGTCCACAATAAAATGGCTGTTATTAATGACTTTGTAATACTCCTCTGCTAGGAATCAGGTGTTGTGTGTCTACACCTGTTTGAGTGAAAGCATCAACCTATTTTGTCTCACTCACTCAAACTTTGATTTGGATTACAAAGATGTCAGCAACAATAATAATTATGGTCACTTTAATGGTCACTTAGGCAGACTGCCTCTTGAATAGAATCCTCCCAACTGGTGTAATCTGTACAAGTATAAATCCCTTCCTCCAAATCTTTCAGATTATACATGTGTTAACATCCCAAGAGATCAGCCAAAACTCTGTACCTCATCAGGCCACTGTGTCGCTCCAAAACAGTTCAGCAATGCTGCAATGCACATCTCAATATCAAACACAATACTTTGAAGTCTTAAGTCCAATGCTATCCGACACATCAGCACCATGAGGTTCCTTAAGTCCTGAACTGTGTATGATAGAGGACACTTCTGAAGGCAGTGAGTAAGAAACTGTACAAGGTGCATTATATTTACAACAGGGAAACATTCAGACTGGGTTCCACCATTGACTGTTTCTTCTTCCATCTTGATTTCTTCTGAGGAATTCTCACTTGACAAAATGTCCTTTACATTTAATTGATCCACCACATCTCCAGGATAAAGTCTGGGTACCGTGGCACCACATGACAGCAACTCTTTTAGGAGTTTTTTGATACTAGGAACCCATGATGTTCCTCTGGAGTGTTGCGGAATATCCTCTCTGTTCTGCAATAAAAAGTACTAGCAAGATGATACCACCATGATGCACATTTTAGGATCTTGGTTTTCTGTTGTTCCTGCTTATTACTCGTAATAAGGTAATATGGTTTACTCCCCTGATTCCCTTTCCATTATTTAGCATCTGTAGCCTAAACTTATTGTTTATTTTCCGTTTATATTCGGTCATACATGTACCTTGTAAAAATAGTTCTTGTAAGAGTATAACAGAAGTGTCAACAAGGAGACGTCTGGAGTGAAAATAATCATGTCAAGAAATAGTTCAACAAATCTATACACTGTAGCTTATCTTGCCTCTAGCACTATCTTACCTCTGCAGCTGCCTCAAGCATAACCCAAAGGACTTGAAAAGATGAACTTATAATATGCTGATCTCTATGATGGCACATGATCTGAAACAGCCATTCGGCAACCTCTGGAGGGCAAGGCTTGTCCAAGTAGTGCTGCAGTATCCAACCCCCACAGAGCAACTCCTGAAGGTTACTATCTGATGCCAACATCAGCTTGGCCTCAAAAGTGTCACCTTCTGGTTGAGGAACCATTGACAGACAAGGAAAATCCTGTGACTAAATTCCGCGTACAACAAGAAAGGAGACAAGTGATGTTCAAGTTAAAGACCAACTTCAAACAATCCACGTATCACATGTTCTGTACTACACACAAACACTGTCATCATTACACAAAATGAATAACAATTATTATACAGGTGAACTGATGTTCAAGGGGTCTTTGAAGTTTGTAATAACTTGAGCAATAACTGAAATCTATTTTCCAGCAAGATCAGTCCCAACACACATTGGGTTGGAAATTGCATAAGATTTTGCTCAATCTCTCAGACAAGTCTCTATCCTTTATCTTGCTTGGTGCATTTGGAGAAATTTTTGGAGTTGTTGAATGCTTCAGATTTCAATGAATTTTAAGAATAGAACCTAAACAGTCTGACTCTATGCGATGTAGATAATATTTAAATAAGTCTTTGTTTCCAAGTGTAATTTAAGCCAGTACAGCTGTCTTTCAGCCAGTGAAATTACTGAGCAAGTCCCTCGCTACATGAACATCCCTAACACACCCGTCATAAAAACATCAGAAACTTACCGTAACATAGGGATGAAACATTGGGAAAATGTCCTCCCCTGGTAGTTCTTCAGAAAAGTCAGGCACCTCTCCAAGGAACCTTTTGATATCCTGCGGCAAGGTGCAGTCTCTCAGGTCACGCCCATCTGAATTCAAAGGACATAAATAACTGCAAGTTATTTCCTCAAGGGAGCATACCCCTAGTACTGGCAAGTAACTACTGCATTTCAATAACGTTAATCCATAAATTATAAGTTAATTTAAATCAGTAACTTGTCTTTGTATTTGTTTCAAGCTATGCTTTGTAAAGAGGTTAACTGATGGTCACTTTAGAGAGAGCTAATGTTAACATCGGAAATAAATGGTGTGACTCCAGCTAAAGATGTCCATTTCAGGGTACTACAGTACCGCTCAAAAGTAAGTTACCACCTCTCGTCTCGTTTCTCGCGAGACGAGACTCTCGCCTCGCGAGACGAGAGTCTCGTCTCGAGAGACGAGACTCTCGTCTCGCGAGAACCATTGAAGCGTATATTTTGGAATGAATTACAAGCAATTAGCTTGCGAGAAAACGATTAAATTCTCGCGACGCGGTGAAGTTTACCCTGCGAGAGCATCTGGTTTTGCAGGCTCTTGTTTCACACGCCACTTCAAGGGAGCCAACTTTAACTTACAAGCGAAAAACTTAAATGAAAGTGATGAAAAACGAACGGCAAAGACGTTCGCCGAAACTCGAGTTCGGCGGTCGCTTTAATTATTTCATTGCAGCGAGTTGACTTTGCGTAAATATGAACGACAGCTTTTAAGTGGAAACTTGCTTCGTAAGACCCAATACTATCATCGCAAATGAAGAAACTGAATGGAAACATTGCTTTTTATTCTCAAATCAAGACGTTGGTGAAAGTGCTTGAGCAATCGATGAGTAAAGTGTCAATAGTTTACGGATTATTTTTAGTCCGTAACGCAGTGAATTTGCATAAGTGTGCATGTCCTTTGAACTCGCTTTTGAATCGTAAAACCGTTGTTTTCATCCATAAAATTGAATGTAATCAGTCATAAAAATCGAAATATTAACCACCGGAAAGAGAACTTCGGTAAATCTGTACATGTTTCGTCTGACAGCGAGAAAGGAAGTGAATTTTTGATTACATAACAAATCGAAAACGTGACTTTGACTTTATGCACGCGTCCTTTGCTAAAATAACAATCGCACGTGGTAGAAGTGTTCAAAGAACTGGAACGTGAAATGGAACGCAGAAGACGTCAGTTTGAATACGGAAAGTTATGTTGATCCTAATTTCCTTGTTAAACGCGCTCACCAAGAGAGACAAAGTCTGTTGAGCGATTGATGGAAAGATTGCGATCCTTTAGTCAAATTAGTTGTGTTGATGTTGAACTCGCCTACATGTACATCGATCGATAAAAGGCTTTCGGAGAACCCTACAAACAAAGAGAAACGTTTAAAAAATGAAATGGCTTTATAGGAGTTTTTAATAGCAAATGCTGCGAGATAAGCTGTGTCACAGAGCTCGCTTAACTGCAAAGTTTGCTTCACAATAGGCTATTAAAATCTCGCGAGAAGTTCAGGCAACCGTACTTACAGTTTTTTAAAGCTCTTGCGAGACGAGACTCTCGTCTCGCGAGACGAAAGTCTCGTCTCTCGAGACGAGAGTCGCGTCTCTCGAGACAAGAATCTCGTCTCGCAAGAAGGTGGTAACTTACTTTTGAGCGGTACTGTACATGACCAATTCAGAGAGGGAGGAGTCAGTTATAAGGTGTCACAGTTTAGAGTGGTGTTTAGTGTGACGTTTGTACAATTTAGAGAGGGTTATTGTTTTGAGATATCTACTTGCAGGTACTAGGCTTAATATGTGATACACTCATGACAAAGCACTTCAACACAAAACTACAACAGAAGATGACTTTTCCACTACATGTATGAATATTTTCACATCTGTTAGTGTCTAATAAAATTGGTACCAAAAGTACTGTCAGTATTACAAGCAATCAAATACAGATAAATACATGTAAGAACAAAATTAATTTAAAATTTCATTTCTAGATGAAAAAACTAAAACAACTTTACACTAGATTTTAGGGGAATTGCACTGCCCAGATACGTCTAGTGAATCTCTTGGTAATGCACTCTTGCCAAGCTTACCATCTGTTAGTTCTTCCTCTGATTCAATATCACTGAAGGTGCTTGGTACTTGCATTTGAACAATGCCTCCATTTTCTATCCCTCTCTGTAATTCTGCTTCCATTTCAGCAAGCTCAGCATCTCTTTCCCTGTGCTTGGCCTTTTCAGCAATTAACTTGTCAAAGGAAAGTTTATATTTGATGCTCTTCTCTTCTTTGGCAGTAACATTCCCAATAACAGGGGATGGGGTTGCATAGGCCGGTGCTATTCCCTTTTCTGGAGTACGGATATCTGGTTTCATTTTTGCCTTTTCGGAGAGAAATCTTGGCGGTGTTAAAAGGTCCTCATCTGAAGAATCTGAACCATCGGGGAAAGCCCCATCATTTAAGTCCTCCTGAAAGTGTGCATCATTAAATGGCTTGCTGATCTGGTCACTTTCTTCACCACTGTCTTCTTCTTTGAGATCGTCACAACTGCTCTCTTGCTCTCCATCCTTAGCATCACAAGAACCAGACTCATCTGACAAGTCACAATCATTTGCAGTTTCATTGAATTGTGGATCATCTAATGGCTTGTTGACCTGGTCACTGTCCTTGCCATATTCTCCTTCCTGAAAGTCATCACAAACACCATCATGTCCTGTTTTTAAGAGATCATCAAAACCGCTTTTATTACATGTATCTGTATTCAAATTTTCAGTGTTTGACTTTAAACAACCCTGCAACTCAACTTCCTTTGTTAATGAGCCTGCTGATGGTGTGATATCACAGTCCTCGGTACATTTTCCGGCACTCAAAACAACACCAAAATCTTGTTCCTCTTCAAGGTCATTGCATCTGATACTTTCACCAGTGCTTGAATCTTCAGTTTTTGACTTCTGACTAACATTGTTATGTGTGCCTGATTCCTTGGTTAATGAGATTTCAGTTGAAACTATTAATTCGCTTTGGTTTTCACTTTCACTGTGTGAGTCACTGTTGCAAGAATCTGTAGGACTTCCTTCAAATGAATAATATGTGGTGTCAACTTCTTCACATGTTGAGTGGAAGGTTTCATCACAGTCCATGGCACTGGTTTCTGCTGTTGGACCCCTTTTGACTGATCTTCTATTCAAGCTAACCATAGGGCTTTTGTCTTCAAACATGGAGGACTCCCCTGGTGATAATGCTGCATGATTATTCACATGTGGAGCACTGCTGTCTAAGCTCAGCATTGTGCTACTGTCCTCAGAACCAGAACTGCTCTTTGCGATTTGAAGT